>NC_091222.1:517763-817763 GCF_040958095.1 Procambarus clarkii
CCCCCCCCCCCCTGCAGTTTTCAAAATGTCCCAAACATCCTAAACTCGATACCTGTGGCATATTTTGGAGCCAAATTTTGGCTCTCTGCAAGTATTCGCAGTTTGAAAGTCCGACTTTTTCATACCGAAAATATGCCAATTACTGAAAGCAGCGGAATGTCACATTTTGTCCCAATCCCCCTGCAGTTTTCAAAATATCCGAAACATCCAAAATTCAAAAACCTGAGCCATATTTTGGAGCCTAATTATAGCTCTCTGCACGTAATTGCAGTTTGAAATTCCGAATTTTTATACCGAAAATATGCCAATTACTGAAAGCGGCGGTGGGTCACATTTTGCCCAAACCCGACACCGACTGCAGTTTTCAAAATGTCCAAAACATCCCAAATTTGACGCTTGAGCTATATTTTGGAGTCAAATCTGGCACTCTGCACCTATTCGCAGTTTGAGAGTCCAACTTTTTGTACCGAAAATATGCCAAATACTGAAAGCGGCGGTGGGTCACATTTTGCCCAGACCCCCTGCAGTTTACAAAATATCCTAAACATCCCAAATTCGATACCTGGGTCATATTTTGGAGCCAAATTCTGGCTCTCTGCACATGTTCGCAGATTGAAATTCCGACTTTTTAAACCGAAAATATGCCAATTACTGAAAGCGGTGGTGGGTCACATTTTGCCTAACCCCCCCCCCCCCCTGCAGTTTTCAAAATGTCCCAAACATCCTAAACTCGATACCTGTGGCATATTTTGGAGCCAAATTTTGGCTCTCTGCAAGTATTCGCAGTTTGAAAGTCCGACTTTTTCATACCGAAAATATGCAAATTACTGAAAGCAGCGGAATGTCACATTTTGTCCCAATCCCCCTGCAGTTTTCAAAATATCCGAAACATCCAAAATTCAAAAACCTGAGCCATATTTTGGAGCCTAATTATAGCTCTCTGCACGTAATTGCAGTTTGAAATTCCGACTTTTTATACCGAAAATATGCCAATTACTGAAACCGGCGGTGGGTCTCATTTTGCCGAAAACCCTTGCAGTTTTCAAAATGTCCCAAACATCCCTAATTCGACGCTTGAGCTATATTTTGAAGTCAAATTCTGCCTCTCTGCACGTATTCGCCGTTAGAAAATCCGACTTTTTATACCAAAAATATGCCAATTACTGAAAACGGCGGTGGGTCATATTTTGCCCAAAACCCATTTCAGTTTCAAAATATCTCATAAATCCCAAATTCGATACCTAAGCCATATTTTGGAGCCAAATTCTGTCTCTCTGCACGTATTTGCAGTTTGAAATTTCGACTTTTATACCGAAAATATGCCATTTACTGAAAGCTGAGGTGGGGTCACATTTTGCACAAACACCCCTGCAGTATTCAAAATATCCCAAACATCCCAAATTCGATACCTGGGTTATATTTTGTAGCCAAATACTGGCTCTCTGCACGTATTCGCAGTTTGAAATTCCGACTTTTTATACCAAAAATATGCCAATTACTGAAAGCAGCGGTGGGTCTCATTTTGCCGAAAACCCCTGCAGTTTTCAAAAGGTCCCAAACATCCCTAATTCGACGTTTGAGCTATATTTTGAAGTCAAATTCTGGGTCTCTGCACGTATTCGCAGTATGAAATTCCGACTTTTTATACCAAAAATATGCCAATTACTGAAAGCGGGGGTGGGTCACATTTTGCCCAAACCCGACTGCAGTTTTTAAAATGTCCAAAACATCCCAAATTTGACGCTTGAGCTACATTTTGGAGTCAAATCTGGCACTCTGCACGTATTCGCAGTTTGAAAGTCCAACTTTTTGTACCGAAAATATCCCAAATACTGAAAGCTGCGGTGGGTCACATTTTGCCCCGACCCCCCTGCAGTTTTCAAAATATCCTAAACATCCCAAATTCGATACTTGGGTCATATTTTGGAGCCAAATTCTGGCTCTCTGCACATGTTCGCAGATTGAAATTCCGACTTTTTAAACTGAAAATATGTCAATTACTGAAAGTGGGGGAGGGGCCACATTTTGCCCAAACCCACCTGCAGTTTTCAAAATATCCCAATCATCCCAAATTCGATACCTGGGTCACATTTTGGAGCCAAATTCTGGCTCTCTGCGCGTATTGGCAGTTTGAAATTCCGACTTTTTATACCGAAGATATGCCAATTACTGAAAGCGGCGGTGGGTTACATTTTGCCCAAACCCCGCTGCAGTTTTCAAAATATCCGAAGCATCCTAAACTCGATACCTGTGGCATATTTTGGAGCTAAATTTTGGCTCTCTGCAACTATTCGCAGTTTGAAATTCCGATTTTTTTATACCGAAAATATGCCAATTACTGAGAGCAGCAGTGGGTCACATTTTGACCCAACCCCCTTGAAGTTTTCAAAATATCCCAAACATCCAAAATTCGAAACCTGAACCATATTTTGGAGCCTAATTATAGCTCTCTGCACGTAATTGCAGTTTGAAATTCCGACTTTTTATACCGAAAATATGCCAATTACTGAAAGCGGCGGTGGGTCTCATCTTGCCGAAAACCCCTGCAGTTTTCAAAATGTCCCAAACATCCCTAATTCGACGCTTGAGCTATATTTTAGAGCCAAATACTGACTCTCTGCACGTATTCGCAGTTTGAACGTCCAACTTTTTGTACCGAAAATATGCCAAATACTGAAAGCGGCGGTGGGTCACATTTTGCCCAGACCCCCCTGCAGTTTTCAAAATATCCTAAACATCCCAAATTCGATACCTGGGTCATATTTTGGAGCCAAATTCTGGCTCTCTGCACATGTTCGCAGATTGAAATTCCGACTTTTTATACCGAAAATATGCCAATTACTGAAACCGGCGGTGGGTCTCATTTTGCCGAAAACCCCTGCAGTTTTCAAAATGTCCCAAACATCCCTAATTCGACGCTTGAGCTATATTTTGAAGTCAAATTCTGGCTCTCTGCATGTATTCGCCGTTAGAAAATCCGACTTTTTATATCGGAAATATGCCAATTACTGAAAGCGGCGGTGGGTCACATTTTGCCTAAACCCCCCCCCCCCCCCTGCAGTTTTCAAAATGTCCCAAACATCCTAAACTCGATACCTGTGGCATATTTTTTTAGCGAAATTTTGGCTCTCTGCAAGTATTCGCAGTTTGATAGTCCGACTTTTTTTACCGAAAATATGCCAATTACTGAAAGCGGCAAAATGTCACATTTTGTCCCAATCCCCCTGCATTTTTCAAAATATCCGAAACATCCAAAATTCAAAACCTGAACTATATTTTGGAGCCTAATTATAGCTCTCTGCACGTAATTGCAGTTTGAAATTCTGACATTTTATAATGAAAATATGCCAATTACTAAAACCGGTGGTGGGTCTCATTTTGCCGAAAACCCCTGCAGTTTTCAAAATGTGCCAAACATCCCTAATTCGACGCTTGAGCTATATTTTGAAGTCAAATTATGGCTCTCTGCACGTATTCGCCGTTAGAAAATCCGACTTTTTATACCAAAAATATGCCAATTATTGAAAACGGCGATGGGTCATATTTTGCCCAAAATCCCCTGCAGTTTCAAAATATCTCATAAATCCCAAATTCGATACCTAAGCCATATTTTGGAGCCAAATTCTGTCTCTCTGCACGTATTCGCAGTTTGAAATTTCGACTTTTATACCGAAAATATGCCAATTACTGAAAGCTGAGGTGGGGTCACATTTTGCACAAACACCCCTGCAGTATTCAAAATATCCCAAACATCCCAAATTCGATACCTGAGCCATATTTTGGAGCCAAATTCTGGCTTTCTGCACGTATTCGCAGTTTGAAATTTCGACTTTTATACTGAAAATATGCCAATTACTGAAAGCTGAGGTGGGGTCTCATTTTGCGAAAACCCTCGCAGTTTTCAAAGTCTCCCAAAACTCCCAAATTCGATACCTGGGTTATATTTTGGAGCCAAATTCTGGCTCTCTGCACGTATTCGCAGTTTGAAATTCCGACTTTTTATACCGAAAATATGCAGATTACTGAAAGCGGCGGTGGGTCTCATTTTGCCGAAAACCCCTGCAGTTTTCAAAATGTCCCAAACATCCCTAATTCGACGTTTGAGCTATATTTTGAAATAAAATTCTGGCTCTCTGCACGTATTCGCAGTATGAAATTCCGACTTTTTATACCAAAAATATGCCAATTACTGAGAGCGGCGGTGTGTCAAATTTTGCCCAAAACCCCCTTAAGTTTTAAAATATCTCATACACCCCAAATTCGATACCTAAGCCATATTTTGGTGCCAAATTCTGGCTCTCTGCACGTATTTGCAGTTTGAAATTCCGAATTTTTATACCGAAAATATGCCAATTACTGAAAGCGGCGGTGGGTCACATTTTGCCCAAACCCGACTGCAGTTTTCAAAATGTCCAAAACATCCCAAATTTGACGCTTGAGCTATATTTTGGGAGTCAAATCTGGCACTCTGCACGTATTTGCAGTTTGAAAGTCCAACTTTTTGTACCGAAAATATGCCAAATACTGAAAGCGGCGGTGGGTCACATTTTGCCCAGACACCCCTGCAGTTTTCAAAATATCCTAAACATCCCAAATTCGATACTTGGGTCATATTTTGGAGCCAAATTCTGGCTCTGTGCACATGTTCGCAGATTAAAATTCCGACTTTTTAAACCGAAAATATGTCAATTACTGAAAGCAGGGGAGGGGTCACATTTTGCCCAAACCCACCTGCAGTTTTCAAAATATCCCAATCATTCCAAATTCGATACCTGGGTCATATTTTGGAGCCAAATTCTGGCTCTCTGCGCGTATTCGCAGTTTGAAATTCCGACTTTTTATACCGAAGATATGCCAATTACTGAGAGCGGCGGTGGGTTACATTTTGCCCAAACCCCGCTGCTGTTTTCAAAATATCCGAAGCATCCTAAACTCGATACCTGTGGCATATTTTGGAGCTAAATTTTGGCTCTCTGCAACTATTCGCAGTTTGAAATTCCGATTTTTTTATACCGAAAATATGCCTATTACTGAGAGCGGCGGTGGGTCACATTTTGCCCAAACCCCCTGCAGTTTTCAAAATATCCCAAACATCCCAAATTCGATACCTGAGTCATATTTTGGAGCCAAATTCTGGCTCTCTGCACGTATTCGCAGTTTGAAATTTCGACTTTTATACCGGAAATATGCCAATTACTGAAAGCTGAGGTGGGGTCTCATTTTGCGAAAACCCCCGCAGTTTTCAAAGTCTCCCAAACATTCCAAATTCGATACCTGATCTATATTTTGGAGTCAAATTCTGGCTCTCTGCACGTATTCGCAGTTTCATATTCCGAATATTTATACCGAAAATATGCCAAATACTGAGAGCGGCAATGGGTCACATTTTGCATAAACCCGACTGCAGTTTTCAAAATGTCCAAAACATACCAAATTTGACGCTTGAGTTATATTTTGGAGTCAAATTCTGGCTTTCTGCCCATATTCGCAGATTGAAATTCCGACTTTTTATACCGAAAATATGCCAATTACTGAAAGTGGCGGTGGGTCACATTTTGCCTAAACCCCCCCCCTTGCAGTTTTCAAATTGTCCCAAACATCCTAAACTCGATACCTGTGGCATATTTTGGAGCCAAATTTTGGCTCTCTGCAAGTATTCGCAGTTTGAAAGTCCGACTTTTTTATACCGAAAATATGCCAATTACTGAAAGCAGCGGAATGTCACATTTTGTCCCAATCCCCCTGCAGTTTTCAAAATATCCGAAACATCCAAAATTCAAAACCTGAGCCATATTTTGGAGCTTAATTATAGCTCTCTGCACGTAATTGCAGTTTGAAATTCCGACTTTTTATACCGAAAATATGCCAATTACTGAAACCGGCGGTGGGTCTCATTTTGCCGAAAACCCCTACAGTTTTCAAAATGTCCCAAACATCCCTAATTCGACGCTTGAGCTATATTTTGAAGTCAAATTCTGGCTCTTTGCACGTATTCGCAGTTAGAAAATCCGACTTTTTATACCAAAAATATGCCAATTACTGAAAACAGCGGTGGGTCACATTTTGCCCAAAACCCCCTCCAGATTCAAATTATCTCTAACATCCCAAATTCGATACCTAAGCCATATTTTGGAGCCAAATTCTGGGTGTCTGCACGAATTCGCAGGTTGAAATTCCGACTTTTATACCGAAAATATGCCAATTACTGAAAGCGGCGGTGGGTCACATTTTGCTCATCACCGCTGCAGTACTCAAAATATCCCAAACAACCCAAATTCGATACCCGAGCCATATTTTGCAGCCAAATTCTAGCTCTCTGCACGTGTTCGCAGTTTGAAATTCCGACTTTTTTATGCAGAAAATATGACAATTACTGAAAGCGGCAATGGGTCACATTTTGTCCAAACCCCCTTACAGTTTTCAAAATATCCCAAACATTCCAAATTCGATACCTGAGCCATATTTTGGAGCCAAATTCGGGCTCTCTGAACGTGTTCGCAGTTTGAAATTCCGACTTTTTATACCGAAAATATGCCAATTACTGAGAGCGGCGGTGGGTCTCATTTTTCCGAAACCTCCTGCAGTTTTCGAAATGTCCCAAACATCCCAAATTCGACGCTTGAGCTATATTTTGAATTCAAAATTCTGGCTCTCTGCATGCATTAAAATTTGAAATTCCGAATTTTTTTACCAAAAATATGCCAATTACTGAAAGCGGCGGTGGATCATATTTTGCCCAAACCCCCTGAGTTTTCAAAATATCCCATGCATCCCAAATTCAATACCTGAGCCATATTTTGGAGCCAAATTCTGGCTCTCTGCACGTATTCACAGTTTGAAATTCCGAACTTATTTACCGAAAATATGCCAATATCTGAGAGCGGCGGTGGGTCAACTTTTGCCCAAAACCCCCTCCAGATTCAAAATATATCATACATCCCAAATTCGATACCTGAGCCATATTTTGGAGCCAAATTCTGGCACTCTGCACGTATTCGCAGTTTGAAATTCCGAATTTTTGTACCGAAAATACGCCAATTGCTGAAAGCGGCGGTGGGTCACATTTTGCTCAGACCCCCCTGCAGTTTTCAAAATATCCCAAACATCCAAAATTCAATACTTGGGTTATATTTTGGAGTTAAATTCTGGCTCTCAGCACATATTCGCAGATTGAAATTCCAACTTTTTATTCCGAAAATATGTCAATTTCTGAAAGCGGCAGTGGTTCACATTTTTCCCAAACCCCCCAGCAGTTTTCAAAATGTCCCAAACATCCCAAATTCGATACCTGGGCCATATTTTTGAGCCAAATTCTGGCTCTCTGCACGTATTCTCAGTTTGAAATTCCGAACTTTTTTACCGAAAATATGCCAATTTCTGAAAGCGGCGGTAGGGGTTATATTTTGCCCAAACCCCCCTGCAGTTTTCTAAATATCCCAAACATCCCAAATTCGATACCTGAGGCATATTTTGAAGTCAAATTCTGGCTCTCTGCACGTATTTGCAGTTTGAAATTCCGAATTTTTATACCGAAAATATGCCAATTACTGAAAGCGGCGGTGGGTCACATTTTGCCCAAACCCGACTGCAGTTTTCAAAATGTCCAAAACATCCCAAATTTGACGCTTGAGCTATATTTTGGAGTCAAATCTGGCACTCTGCACGTATTCGCAGTTTGAAAGTCCAAATTTTTGTACCGAAAATATGCCAAATACTGAAAGCGGCGGTGGGTCACATTTTGCCCAGACCCCCCTGCAGTTTTCAAAATATCCTAAACATCCCAAATTCGATACCTGGGTCATATTTTGGAGCCAAATTCTGGCTCTCTGCACATGTCCGCAGATTGAAATTCCGACTTTTTAAACCGAAAATATGTCAATTACTGAAAACGGCGGAGGGGTCACATTTTGCCCAAACCCACCTGCAGTTTTCAAAATATCCCAATCATCCCAAATTCGATACCTGGGTCATATTTTGGAGCCAAATTCTGGCTCTCTGCGCGTATTCGCAGTTTGAAATTCCGACTTTTTATACCGAAGATATGCCAATTACTGAAAGCAACGGTGGGTTACATTTTGCCCAAACCCCGCTGCAGTTTTCAAAATATCCCAAACATCCAAAATTCAATACCTGGGTTATATTTTGGAGTCAAATTCTAGCTCTCAGCACATATTCGCAGATTAAAATTCCAACTTTTTATTCCGAAAATATGTCAATTTCTGAAAGCGGCAGTGGTTCACATTTTTCCCAAACCCCCAGCACTTTTCAAAACATCCCAAACATCCCAAATTCGATACCTGAGTTATTTTTTGGAGCCAAATTCTGTCTCTCTGCACGTATTCGCAGTTTGAAATTCCGACTTTTTGTACCGAAAATATGCCAATTACTATGAGCGGCGGTATGTCACATTTTGCCCAAACCCCCCTGCAGTTTTCTATATATCCCAAACATCCCTAATTCGATACCTGGGCCATATTTTTGAGCCAAATTCTGGCTCTCTGCACGTATTCGCAGTTTGAAATTCCGAACTTTTTTACCGAAAATATGCCAATTTCTGAAAGCGGCGGTGGGGTTATATTTTGCCCAAACCCCCCTGCAGTTTTCTAAATATCCCAAACATCCCAAATTCGATACCTAAGCCATACTTTGGAGCCAAATTCTGGCTCTCAGCACGTATTCGCAGTTTGAAATTTCGACCTTTATACCGAAAATATGCCAATTACTGAAAGCTGAAGTGGGGTCTCATTTTGCGAAAACCCCTGCAGTTTTCAAAGTCTCCCAAACATCCCAAATTCGATACCTGGGTTATATTTTGAAGCCAAATACTGGCTCTCTGCACGTATTCACAGTTTGAAATTCCAACTTTTTATACCAAAAATCTAACAATTACTGAAAGCGGCGGTGGGTCAAATTTTGCCTAAACCCCCCTGCAGTTTTCTAAATGTCCCAAACATCCTAAACTCGATACCTGTTGCATATTTTAAAGCCAAATTTCGGCTCTCTGCAAGTATTCGCAGTTTGAAATTCCGACTTTTTTATACCAAAAATATGCCAAGTACTGAAAGCAGAGGTATGTCACATTTTGACCCAACCCCCTTGCAGTTTTCAAAATATCCCGAACATTCAAAATTTGAAACCTGAGCCATATTTTGGAGCCTAATTATAACTCTCTGCACGTAATTGCAGTTTGAAATTCCGACTTTTTATACCGATAATATGCCAATTACTGAAAGCAGCGGTGGGTCTCATTTTGCCGAAAACCCATGCAGTTATCAAAATGTCCCAAACATCCCTAATTCGACGTTTGAGCAATATTTTGAAGTCAAATTCTGGCTCTCTGCACGTATTCGCAGTTTGAAATTCCGACTTTTTATACCAAAAATATGCCAAGTACTGAAAGCGGCGGTGGGTCAAATTTTGCCCAAAACCCCCTTCAGTTTCAAAATATCTCATACATCTCAAATTCGATACATAAGCCATATTTTGGAGCCAAATTCTGGCTCTCTGCACGTATTTGCAGTTTGAAATTCCGAATTTTTATACCAAAAATATGCCAATTAAAGCGAGCGGCGGTGGGTCACATTTTGCCGAAATCCGACTGCAGTTTTCAAAATGTCCCAAACATCCCAAATTTGATGCTAGTACTATATTTTGGAGTCAAATTCTGGCACTCTGCACGTATTAGCAGTTTGAAATTCCGAATTTTTGTACCGAAAATATGCCAATTACTGAGAGCGGCTGTGGGTCACATTTTGCCCAGACCCCCCTGCAGTTTTCAAAATATCCCAAACATCTAAAATTCAATACCTGGGTTATATTTTGGAGTCAAATTCTGGTTCTCAGCACATATTCGCAGATAGAAATTCCAACTTTTTATTCCGAAAATATGTCAATTTCTGAAAGCGGCAGTGGTTCACATTTTTCCCAAACCCCGAGCAGTTTTCAAAACATCCCAAACATCCCAAATTCGATACCTGAGCCATTTTTTGGAGCCAAATTCTGTCTCTTTGCACGTATTCGCAGTTTAAAATTCCGACTTTTTGTACCGAAAATATGCCAATTACTGAGAGCAGCGGTAGGTCACATTTTGGCCAAACCCCCCTGCAGTTTTCTAAATATCCCAAACATCCCAAATTCGATACCAGGGCCATATTTTTAAGCCAAATTCTGGCTCTCTGCACGTATTCTCAGTTTGAAATTCCGAACTTTTTTAACGAAAATATGCCAATTTCTGAAAGCGGCGGTGGGGTTATATTTTGCCCAAACCCCCCTGCAATTTTTTAAATATCCCAAACATCCCAAATTCGATACCTAAGCCATATTTTGGAGCCAAATTCTGGCTCTCAGCACGTATTCGCAGTTTGAAATTTCGACTTTTATACCGAAAATATGCCAATTACTGATAGCTGAGGTGGGGTCACATTTTGCACAAACACCGCTGCAGTATTCAAAATATCCCAAACATCCCAAATTCGATACCTAAGCCATATTTTGGAGCCAAATTCTGGCTCTCAGCACGTATTCGCAGTTTGAAATTTCGACTTTTATACCGAAAATATGCCAATTACTGAAAGCTGAGGTGTGGTCTCATTTTGCGAAAACCCCCGCAGTTTTGAAAGTCTCCCAAACATTCCAAATTCGATACCTGGGTTATATTTTGAAGCCAAATACTGGCTCTCTGCACGTATTCGCAGTTTGAAATTCCAACTTTTTATACCAAAAATATAACAATTACTGAAAGCGGCGGTGGGTCAAATTTTGCCTAAGCCCCCCTGCAGTTTTCAAAATGTCCCAAACATCCTAAACTCGATACCTGTTGCATATTTTAAAGCCAAATTTCGGCTCTCTGCAAGTATTCGCAGTTTGAAATTCCGACTTTTTTATACAAAAAATATGCCAAGTACTGAAAGCAGCGGTATGTCACATTTTGACCCAACCCCCTTGCAGTTTTCAAAATATCCCAAACATTCAAAATTCGAAACCTGAGCCATATTTTGGAGCCCAATTATAGCTCTCTGCACGTAATTGCAGTTTGAAATTCCGACTTTTTATACCGAAAATATGCCAATTACTGAAAGCGGCGGTGGGTCTCATTTTGCCGAAAACCCCTGCAGTTTTTAAAATGTCCCAAACATCCCTAATTCGACGTTTGAGCAATATTTTGAAGTCAAATTCTGGCTCTCTGCACGTATTCGCAGTTTGAAATTCCGACTTTTTATACCAAAAATATGCCAAGTACTGAAAGCGGCGGTGTGTCAAATTTTGCCCAAAACCCCCTTCAGTTTCAAAATATCTCATACATCTCAAATTCGATACCTAAGCCATATTTTGGAGCCAAATTCTGGCTCTCTGCACGTATTTGCAGTTTGAAATTCCGAATTTTTATACCGAAAATATGCCAATTAAACTGAGCGGCGGTGGGTCACATTTTGCCTAAATCCGACTGCAATTTTCAAAATGTCCTAAACATCCCAAATTTGATGCTAGAACTATATTTTGGAGTCAAATTCTGGCACTCTGCACGTGTTAGCAGTTTGAAATTCCGAACTTTTTTACCGCAAATATGCCAATTTCTGAAAGCGGCGGTGGGGGTTATATTTTGCCCAAACCCCCCTGCAGTTTTCTAAATATCCCAAACATCCCAAATTCGACGCTTGAGCTATATTTTGAAGTCAAATTCTGGCTCTCTGCGCGTATTCGCAGTTTGAAATTCCGACTTTTTATACCAAAAATTACTGAAAGTGGCAGTGGGTCAAATTTTGCTCAAAACCCCATTCAGTTTCAAAATATCTCATACATCGCAAATTCGATACCTAAGCCTTATTTTGGAGCCATATTCTAGCTCTCTGCACGTATTCGCAGTTTGAAATTCCGAATTTTTATACCGAAAATAAGCCAATTACTGAAAGCAGCGGTGGGTCACATTTTGTCCCAACCCCCTTGCAGTTTCCAAAATATCCCAAACATCCCAAATTCGAAACCTGAGGCATATTTTGAAGTCAAATTCTGGCTCTCTGCACGTATTCGCAGTTAGAAAATCCGACTTTTTATACCAAAAATATGCCAATTACTGAAAGCGGCGGTGGGTATTATTTTGCCGAATACCCCTGCGGTTTTCAAAATGTCCCAAACATCCCTAATACGACGTTTGAGCAATATTTTGAAGTCAAATTCTGGCTCTCTGCACGTATTCGCAGTTTGAAATTCCGACTTTTTATACCAAAAATATGCCAATTACTGAAAGCGGCAGTGGGTCAAATTTTGCCCAAAACCCCCTTCAGTTTCAAAATATCTCATACAACCCAAATTCGATACCTAAGCCATATTTTGGAGCCAAATTCTGGCTCTCTGCACGTATATGCAGTTTGAAATTCCGAATTTTTATACCGAAAATATGCCAATTAAAGAGAGCGGCGGTGGGTCACATTTTGCCCAGACCCCACAGCAGTTTTCAAAATATCCCAAACATCCCAAATTCGATACCTGAGCCATTTTTTGGAGCCAAATTCTGTCTCTGCACGTATTCGCAGTTTGAAATTCCGAATTTTTGTACCGAAAATATGCCAATTACTGAAAGCGGCGGTGGGTCACATTTTGCCCAGACCCCCCCTGCAGTTTTCAAAATATCCCAAACATCCAAAATTCAATACCTGGGTTATATTTTGGAGTCAAATTCTGGCTCTCAGCACATATTCGCAGATAGAAATTCCAACTTTTTATTCCAAAAATATGTCAATTTCTGAGAGAGGCGGTGGTTCACATTTTGCCCAAACCCCACAGCAGTTTTCAAAATATCCCAAACATCCCACATTCGATACCTGGGCTATATTTTTGAGCCAAATTCTGGCTCTGCACGTATTCGTAGTTTGAACTTCCGAACTTTTTTACCGAAAATATGCCAATTTCTGAAAGCGGCGGTGGGGGTTACATTTTGCCCAAACCCCCCTGCAGTTTTCTAAATATCCCAAACATCCCAAATTCGACGCTTGAGATATATTTTGAAGTCAAATTCTGGCTCTCTGCGCGTATTCGCAGTTTGAAATTCCGACTTTTTATACCAAAAATATGCCAATTACTGAAAGCGGCTGTGGGTCAAATTTTGCCCAAAACCCCCTGCAGTTTCAAAATATTTCATACATCGCAAATTCGATACCTAAGCCCTATTTTGGAGCCAAATTCTGGCTCTCTGCACGTATTCGCAGTTTGAAATTCCGAATTTTTATACCGAAAATACGCCAATTACTGAAAGCAGCGGTGGGTCACATTTTGTCCCAACCCCCTTGCAGTTTTCAAAATATCCCAAACATCCCAAATTCGATACCTGAGGCATATTTTGAAGTCAAATTCTGGCTCTCTGCACATATTCGCAGTTATAAAATCCGACTTTTTATACCAAAAATATGCCAATTACTGAAAGCGGCGGTGGGTCAAATTTTGCCCAAAACCCCCTGCAGTATCAAAATATCTCATATATCTTAAATTCGATACCTAAGCCATATTTTGGAGCCAAATTCTGTCTCTCTGCGCGTATTCGCAGTTTGAAATTTCGACTTTTATACCGAAAATATGCCAATTACTGAAAGCTGAGGTGGGGTCACATTTTCTCAAACATCCCAAATTCGATACCTGAGCCATATTTTGGAGCTAAATTCTAGCTCTCTGCACGTGTTCGCAGTTTGAAATTCCGACTTTTTTATACCGAAAATATGACAATTACTGAAAGCGGCGGTGGGTCACATTTTGCCAAAACCCCCCTGCAGTTTTCTAAATATCCCAAACATCCCAAATTCGACGCTTGAGCTATATTTTTAATTCGAATTCTGGCTCTCTGCACGTATTCGCAGTTTGAAATTATGACTTTTTATACCAAAAATATGCCAATTACTGAAAACGGCGGTGGGTCAAATTTTGCCCAAAACCCCCTCCAGATTCAAATTATCTCATACATCCCAAATTCGATACCTAAGCCATATTTTGGAGCCAAATTCTGGCTCTCAGCACGTATTCGCAGTTTGAAATTTCGACTTTTATACCGAAAATATGCCAATTACTGAAAGCTGTGGTGGGGTCACATTTTGCACAAACATCGCTGCAGTATTCAAAATATCCCAAATATCCCAAATTCGAAACCTGAGCCATATTTTGGAGCCAAATTCTGGCTCTCTGCACGTATTAGCAGTTTGAAGTTTCGACTTTTATACCGAAAATATGCCAATTACTGAAAGCTGAGGTGGGGTCTCATTTTGCGAAAACCCCCGCAGTTTTCAAAGTCTCCCAAACATCCCAAATTCAATACCTGGGTTATATTTTGAAGCCAAATACTGGCTCTCTGCATGTATTCGCAGTTTGAAATTCCGACTTTTTATACCAAAAATATGCCAATTACAGAAAGCGGCGGTGGGTCAAATTTTGCCTAAACCCCCCTGCAGCTTTCAAAATGTCCCAAACATCCTAAACTCGATACCTGTTGCATATTTTGGAGCCAAATTTCGGCTCTCTGCAAGTATTCGCAGTTTGAAATTCCGACTTTTTTATACCAAAAATATGCCAAGTACTGAAAGCAGCGGTATGTCACATTTTGACCCAACACCCTTGCAGTTTTCAAAATATCCCAAACATTCAAAATTCGAAACCTGAGCCATATTTTGGAGCCTAATTATAGCTCTCTGCACGTAATTGCAGTTTGAAATTCCTACTTTTTATACCGAAAATATGCCAATTACTGAAAGCGGCGGTGGGTCTCATTTTGCCGAAAACCCCTGAAGTTTTCAAAATGTCCCAAACATCCTTAATTCGACGTTTGAGCAATATTTTGAAGTCAAATTCTGGCTCTCTGCACGTATTCGCAGTTTGAAATTCCGACTTTTTATACCAAAAATATGCCAATTACTGAAAGAGGCGGTGGGTCAAATTTTGCCCAAAACCCCCTTCAGTTTCAAAATATCTCATACATCCCAAATTCGATACCTAAGCCATATTTTGGAGCCAAATTCTGGCTCTCTGCACGTATTTGCAGTTTGAAATTTCGAATTTTTATTCCGAAAATATGCCAATTAAAGAGAGCGGCGGTGGGTCACATTTTGCCGAAACCCGACTGCAGTTTTCAAAATGTCCCAAACATCCCAAATTTGACGCTAGAACTATATTTTGGAGTCAAATTCTGGCACTCTGCACGTATTCGCAGTTTGAAATTCCGAATTTTTGTACCGAAAATATGCCAATTACTGAAAGCGGCGGTGGGTCACATTTTGCCCAGACCCCACAGCAGTTTTCAAAATATCCTAAACATCCCAAATTCGATACCTGAGGCATATTTTGAAGTCAAATTCTGGCTCTCTGCACGTATTCGCAGTTAGAAAATCCGACTTTTTATACCAAAAATATGCCAATTACTGAAAACGGCGGTGGGTCAAATTTTGCCCAAAACGACCTCCAGATTCAAATTATCTCATACATCCCAAATTCGATACCTACGCCATATTTTGGAGCCAAATTCTGGATCTCAGCACGTATTCGCAGTTTGAAATTCCGACTTTTATACCGAAAATATGCCAATTACTGAAAGCTGAGGTGGGTTCACATTTTGCTCAAACACACCTGCAGTACTCAAAATATCTCAAACATCCCAAATTCGATACCTGAGCCATATTTTGGAGCTAAATTCTAGCTCTCTGCACGTGTTCGCAGTTTGAAATTCCGACTTTTTTATACCTAAAATATGACAATTACTGAAAGCGGCGGTGGGTCACATTTTGTCCGAACCCCCTTGCAGTTTTCAAAATATCCAAAACATCCCAAATTCGATACCTGAGGCATATTTTGAAGTCAAATTCTGGCTCTCTGCACGTATTCGCAGTTTGAAATTCCGACTTTTTATACCAAAAATATGCCAAGTACTGAAAGCGGTGGTGGGTCAGATTTTGCCCAAAACCCCCTTCAGTTTCAAAATATCTCATACATCTCAAATTCGATACCTAAGCCATATTTTGGGAGCCAAATTCTGGCTCTCTGCACGTATTTGCAGTTTGAAATTCCGAATTTTATACCAAAAATATGCCAATTAAAGAGAGCGGCGGTGGGTCACATTTTGCCGAAATCCGACTGCAGTTTTCAAAATTTCCCAAACATCCCAAATTGATGCTAGAACTATATATTGGAGTCAAATTCTGACACTCTGAACGTATTAGCAGTTTGAAATTCCGAATTTTTGTACCGAAAATATGCCAATTACTGAAAGCGGCTGTGGGTCACATTTTGCCCAAACCTCCCTGCAGTTTTCTAAATATCCCAAACATCCCAAATTCGATACCTGGCCATATTTTTGAGCCAAATTCTGGCTCTCTGCACGTTTTCTCAGTTTGAAGTTCCGAACTTTTTTTAACGAAAATATGCCAATTTCTGAAAGCGGCGGTGGGGTTATATTTTGCCCAAACCCCCTGCAGTTTTCTAAATATCCCAAACATCCCAAATTCGATACCTAAGCCATATTTTGGAAGCCAATTCTGGCTCTCAGCACGTATTCGCAGTTGAAATTTCGACTTTTATACCGAAAATATGCCAACTTACTGATAGACTGAGGTGGGGTCCACGTCTTGCACAAACACCGCTGCAGTATTCAAAATATCCCAAAACATCCCAAATTCGATACCTAAGCCATATTTTTTAGCCAAATTCTGGCAACTCAGCACGTATTCGCAGTTTGAAATTTCGACTTATATACCGAAAATATGCCAATTACTGAAAGCTGAGGTGGGGTCTCATTTTGCGAAAACCCCCGCAGTTTTCAAAGTCTCCCAAACATCCCAAATTCGATACCTGGGGTTATATTTTGAAGCCAAAATACTGGCTCTCTGCACGTATTCGCAGTTTGAAATTCCAACTTTTTATACCAAAAATATAACAATTACTGAAAGCGGCGGTGGGTCAAATTTTGCCTAAACCCCCCTGCAGTTTTCAAAATGTCCCAAACGTCCTAAACTCGTACCTGTTGCATATTTTAAAGCCAAATTTCGGCTCTCTGCAAGTATTCGCAGTTTGAAATTCCGACTTTTTTATAAAAAAAATATGCCAAGTACTGAAAGCAGCGGTATGTTACATTTTGACCCAACCCCCTTGCAGGTTTTCAAAATATCCCAAACATTCAAAATTCGAAACCTGAGCCATATTTTGGAGCCTAATTATAGCTCTCTGCACGTAATTGCAGTTTGAAATTCCGACTTTTTATACCGAAAATAGCCAATTACTGAAAGCGGCGGTGGGTCTCATTTTGCCGAAAACCCCTGCAGTTTTCAAAATGTCCCAAACATCCCTAATTTGACGTTTGAGCAATATTTGAAGTCAAATTCTGGCTCTCTGCACGTATTCGCAGTTTGAAATTCCGACTTTTTATACCAAAAATATGCCAAGTACTGAAAGCGGCGGTGGGACAAATTTTGCCCAAAACCCCCTTTAGTTTCAAAATAATCTCATACATCCCAAATTCAATACCTAAGCATATTTTGGAGCCAAATTCTGTCTCTCTGCACGTATTCACAGTTTGAAATTTCGACTATTATACCGAAAATATGCCAATTACTGAAAGCTGAGGTGTGGTCACATTTTCTCAAACATCCCAAATTCGATACTTGAGCCATATTTTGGAACTAAATTCTAGCTCTCTGCACGTGTTCGCAGTTTGAAATTCCGACTTTTTTATACCGAAAAATATGACAATTACTGAAAGCGGCGTTGAGTCACATTTTGACAAAACCCCCCTGCAGTTTTCTAAATATCCCAAACATCCCAAATTCGACGCTTGAGCTATATTTTTAATTCACAATTCTGGCTCTCTGCACGTATTCGCAGTTTGAAATTATGACTTTTTATACCAAAAATATGCCAATTACTAAAAGTGGCGGGGGTCAAATTTTGCCCAAAACTCCCTGCACGTATTCGCAGTTTGAAAATCCGACTTTTTATGCCAAAAATATGCCAATTACTGGAAGCGGCGGTGGGTCAAATTTTGCCTAAACCCCCCTGTAGTTTTTCAAAATGCCATAAACATCCTAAACTCGATACCTGTTGCATATTTTGGAACCAAATTTCGGCTCTCTGAAAGTATTCGCAGTTTGAAATTCCGACTTTTTTATACCAAAAATATGCCAAGTACTGAAGCAGCGGTATGTCACATTTTGATCCAACCCCCTTGCAGTTTTCAAAATATCCCAAACATTCAAAATTCGAAACCTGAGCCATATTTTGGAGCCTAATTATAGCTCTCTGCACGTAATTGCAGTTTGAAATTCCGACTTTTTACACCGAAAATATGCCAATTACTGAAAGCGGCGGTGGGTCTCATTTTGCCGAAAACCCCTGCAGTTTTCAAAATGTCCCAAACATCCCTAATTCGACGTTTGAGCAATATTTTGAAGTCAAATTCTGGCTCTCTGCACGTATTCGCAGTTTGAAATTCCCGACTTTTTATACCAAAAATATGCCAATTACTGAAAGCGGCGGTGGGTCAAATTTTGCCCAAAACCCCCTTCAGTTTCAAAATATCTCATACATCCCAAATTCGATACCTTAGCCATATTTTGGAGCCAAATTCTTGCTCTCTGCACGTATATGCAGTTTGAAATTCCGAATTTTTATACCGAAAATATGCCAATTAAAGAGAGCGGCGGTGGGTCACATTTTGCCGAAACCCGACTGCAGTTTTCAAAATGTCCCAAACATCCAAAATTCAATACCTGGGTTATATTTTGGAGTCAAATTCTGGCTCTCAGCACATATTCGCAGATAGAAATTCCAACTTTTTATTCCGAAAATATGTCATTTCTGTGAGCGGGGGTGGTTCACATTTGCCCAAACCCCCCAGCAGTTTTCAAAATATCCCAAACATCCCAAATTCGATACCTGAGCCATTTTTTGGAGCCAAATTCTGTCTCTCTGCACGTATTCGCAGTATGAAATTCCGACTTTTTATACCGAAAATATGACAATTACTGAAAGCGGCGGTGGGTCACATTTTGCCAAAACCCCCATGCAGTTTTCTAAATATCCCAAACATCTCAAATTCGACGCTTGAGCTATATTTTTAATTCAAATTCTGGCTCTCTGCACGTATTCGCAGTTTGAAATTATGACTTTTTATACCAAAAATAAGCCAATTACTGAAAACGGCCGTGGGTCAAATTTTGCCCAGAACCCCCTGCCACATATTCGCAGTTTAAAATTCCGAATTTTTATACCGAAAATATGCCAATTACTGAAAGCAGCGGTGGGTCACATTTTGTCCCAACCCCCTTGCAGTTTTCAAAATATCCCAAACATCCCAAATTCGATACCTGAGGCATATTTTGAAGTCAAATTCTGGCTCTCTGCACGTATTCGCAGTTAGAAAATCCGACTTTTTATACCAAAAATATGCCAATTACTGAAAACGGCGGTGGGTCAAATTTTGCCCAAAACCCCCTCCAGATTCAAATTATCTCATACATCGCAAATTCGATACCTAAGCCATATTTTGGAGCCAAATTCTGGCTCTCAGCACGTATTCGCAGTTTGAAATTTCGACTTTTATACCGAAAATATGCCAATTACTGAAAGCTGAGGTTTGGTCACATTTTGCACAACACCGCTGCAGTATTCAAAATATCCCAAACATCCCAAATTCGATACCTGAGCCATATTTTGGAGCGAAATTCTGGCTCTCTGCACGTATTAGCAGTTTGAAATTTCGACTTTTATACCGAAAATATGCCAATTACTGAAAGCTGAGGTGGGGTCTCATTTTGCGAAAACCCCCCTCAGTTTTCAAAAGTCTCCCAAACATCCCAAATTCGATACCTGGGTTATATTTTGAAGCCAAATACTGGCTCTCTGCACGTATTCGCAGCTTGAAATTCCGACTTTTTATACCAAAAATATGCCAATTACTGAAAGCGGCGGTAGGTCACATTTTGCCCAAACCCCCCCTGCAGTTTTCTAAATATCCCAAACATCCTAAATTCGATACCTGGGCCATATTTTTGAGCCAAATTCTGTCTCTCAGCGCGTATTCGCAGTTTGAAATTTCGACTTTTATACCGAAAATATGCCAATTACTGAAAGCTGAGGTGGGGTCTCATTTTGCCTAAACCCCCCTGCAGTTTTCAAAATGTCCCAAACATCCCAAATTCAATACCTGGGTTATATTTTGGAGTCAAATTCTGGCTCTCAGCACATATTCGCAGATAGAAATTCCAACTTTTTTTTCCGAAAATATGTAAATTTCTGAGAGCGGCGGTGGTTCACATTTTGCCCAAACCCCACAGCAGTTTTCAAAATATCCCAAACATCCCACATTCGATACCTGGGCCATATTTTTGAGCCAAATTCTGGCTCTGCACGTATTCGTAGTTTGAACTTCCGAACTTTTTTACCGAAAATATGCCAATTTCTGAAAGCGGCGGTGGGGGTTACATTTTGCCCAAACCCCCCTGCAGTTTTCTAAATATCCCAAACATCCCAAATTCGACGCTTGAGATATATTTTGAAGTCAAATTCTGGCTCTCTGCGCGTATTCGCAGTTTGAAATTCCGACTTTTTATACCAAAAATATGCCAATTACTGAAAGCGGCGGTGGGTCAAATTTTGCCCAAAACCCCCTGCAGTTTCAAAATATCTCATACATCGCAAATTCGATACCTAAGCCCTATTTTGGAGCCAAATTCTGGCTCTCTGCACGTATTCGCAGTTTGAAATTCCGAAATTTTATACCGAAAATACGCCAATTACTGAAAGCAGCGGTGGGTCACATTTTGTCCCAACCCCCTTGCAGTTTTCAAAATATCCTAAACATCCCAAATTCGATACCTGAGGCAAATTTTGAAGTCAAATTCTGGCTCTCTGCACATATTCGCAGTTAGAAAATCCGACTTTTTATACCAAAAATATGCCAATTACTGAAAGCGGCAGTGGGTCAAATTTTGCCCAAAACCCCCTGCAGTATCAAAATATCTCGTATATCTTAAATTCGATACCTAAGCCATATTTTGGAGCCAAATTCTGTCTCTCTGCGCGTATTCGCAGTTTGAAATTTCGACTTTTATACCGAAAATATGCCAATTACTGAAAGCTGAGGTGGGGTCACATTTTCTCAAACATCCCAAATTCGATACCTGAGCCATATTTTGGAGCTAAATTCTAGCTCTCTGCACGCGTTCGCAGTTTGAAATTATGACTTTTTATACCAAAAATATGCCAATTACTGAAAGCGGCGGTGGGTCAAATTTTGCCCAAAACCCCCTGCACGTATTCGCAGTTTGAAATTCCGAATTTTTATTCCGAAAATATTCCAATTACTGAGAGCAGCGGTGGGTCACATTTTGTCCCAACCGCCTTGCAGTTTTCAAAATATCCCAAACATCCCAAATTCGATACCTGAGGCAAATTTTGAAGTCAAATTCTGGCTCTCTGCACATATTCGCAGTTAGAAAAATCCGACTTTTTATACCAAAAATATGCCAATTACTGAAAACGGCGGTGGGTCAAATTTTGCCCAAAACCCCCTCCAGATTCAAATTATCTCATACATCCCAAATTCGATACCTAAGCCATATTTTGGAGCCAAATTCTGGCTCTCAGCACGTATTCGCAGTTTGAAATTTCGACTTTTATACCGAAAATATGCCAATTACAGAAAGCTGAGGTGGGGTCACATTTTGCACAAACATCGCTGCAGTATTCAAAATATCCCAAATATCCCAAATTCGAAACCTGAGCCATATTTTGGAGCCAAATTCTGGCTCTCTGCACGTATTAGCAGTTTGAAATTTCGACTTTTATACCGAAAATATGCCAATTACTGAAAGCTGAGGTGGGGTCTCATTTTGCGAAAACCCCCGCAGTTTTCAAAGTCTCCCAAACATCCCAAATTCAATACCTGGGTTGTATTTTGAAGCCAAATACTGGCTCTCTGCACGTATTCGCAGTTTGAAATTCCGACTTTTTATACCAAAAATATGCCAATTACAGAAAGCGGCGGTGGATCAAATTTTGCCTAAACCCCCCTGCAGTTTTCAAAATGTCCCAAACATCATAAACTCGATACCTGTTGCATATTTTGGAGCCAAATTTCGGCTCTCTGCAAGTATTCGCAGTTTGAAATTCCGACTTTTTTATACCAAAAATATGCCAAGTACTGAACGCAGCGGTATGTCACATTTTGATCCAACCCCCTTGCAATTTTCCAAAATATCCCAAACATTCAAAATTCGAAACCTGAGCCATATTTTGGAGCCTAATTATAGCTCTCTGCACGTAATTGCAGTTTGAAATTCCGACTTTTTACACCGAAAATATGCCAATTACTGAAAGCGGCGGTGGGTCTCATTTGCCGAAAACCCCTGCAGTTTTCAAAATGTCCCAAACATCCCTAATTCGACGTTTGAGCAATATTTTGAAGTCAAATTCTGGCTCTCTGCACGTATTCGCAGTTTGAAATTCCGACTTTTTATACCAAAAATATGTCAATTACTGAAAGCGGCGGTGGGTCAAATTTTGCCCAAAACCCCCTTCAGTTTCAAAATATCTCATACATCCCAAATTCGATACCTAAGCCATATTTTGGAGCCAAATTCTTGCTCTCTGCACGTATATGCAGTTTGAAATTACGAATTTTTATACCGAAAATATGCCAATTAAAGAGAGCGGCGGTGGGTCACATTTTGCCGAAACCCGACTGCAGTTTTTAAAATGTCCCAAACATCCAAAATTCAATACCTGGGTTATATTTTGGAGTCAAATTCTGGCTCTCAGCACATATTCGCAGATAGAAATTCCAACTTTTTATTCCGAAAATATGTCAATTTCTGTGAGCGGGGGTGGTTCACATTTTGCCCAAACCCCCCCCAGCAGTTTTCAAAATATCCCAAACATCCCAAATTCGATACCTGAGCCATTTTTTGGAGCCAAATTCTGTCTCTCTGCACGTATTCGCAGTATGAAATTCCGACTTTTTTATACCGAAAATATGACAATTACTGAAAGCGGCGGTGGGTCACATTTTGCCAAAACCCCCATGCAGTTTCTAAATATCCCAAACATCTCAAATTCGACGCTTGAGCTATATTTTTAATTCAAATTCTGGCTCTCTGCACGTATTCGCAGTTTGAAATTATGACTTTTTATACCAAAAATAAGCCAATTACTAAAAACGGCCGTGGGTCAAATTTTGCCCAGAACCCCCTGCACATATTCGCAGTTTAAAATTCCGAATTTTTTATACCGAAAATATGCCAATTACTGAAAGCAGCGGTGGGTCACATTTTGTCCCACCCCCTTGCAGTTTTCAAAATATCCCAAACATCCCAAATTCGATACCTGAGGCATATTTTGAAGTCAAATTCTGGCTCTCTGCACGTATTCGCAGTTAGAAAATCCGACTTTTTATACCAAAATATGCCAATTACTGAAAACGGCGGTGGGTCAAATTTTGCCCAAAACCCCCTCCAGATTCAAATTATCTCATACATCGCAAATTCGATACCTAAGCCATATTTTGGAGCCAAATTCTGGCTCTCAGCACGTATTCGCAGTTTGAAATTTCGACTTTTATACCGAAAATATGCCAATTACTGAAAGCTGAGGTTTGGTCACATTTTGCACAAACACCGCTGCAGTATTCAAAATATCCCAAACATCCCAAATTCGATACCTGAGCCATATTTTGGAGCCAAATTCTGGCTCTCTGCACGTATTAGCAGTTTGAAATTTCGACTTTTATACCGAAAATATGCCAATTACTGAAAGCTGAGGTGGGGTCTCATTTTGCGAAAACCCCCCGCAGTTTTCAAAGTCTCCCAAACATCCCAAATTCGATACCTGGGTTATATTTTGAAGCCAAATACTGGCTCTCTGCACGTATTCGCAGCTTGAAATTCCGACTTTTTATACCAAAAATATGCCAATTACTGAAAGCGGCGGTAGGTCACATTTTGCCCAAACCCCCCTGCAGTTTTCTAAATATCCCAAACATCCTAAATTCGATACCTGGGCCATATTTTTGAGCCAAATTCTGTCTCTCTGCGCGTATTCGCAGTTTGAAATTTCGACTTTTATATCGAAAATATGCCAATTACTGAAAGCTGAGGTGGGGTCTCATTTGCCTAAACCCCCCTGCAGTTTTCAAAATGTCCCAAACATCCCAAATTCAATACCTGGGTTATATTTTGGAGTCAAATTCTGGCTCTCAGCACATATTCGCAGATAGAAATTCCAACTTTTTTTTCCGAAAATATGTAAATTTCTGAGAGCGGCGGTGGTTCACATTTTGCCCAAACCCCACAGCAGTTTTCAAAATATCCCAAACATCCCACATTCGATACCTGGGCCATATTTTTGAGCCAAATTGTGGCTCTGCACGTATTCGTAGTTTGAACTTCCGAACTTTTTTACCGAAAATATGCCAATTTCTGAAAGCGGCGGTGGGGGTTACATTTTGCCCAAACCCCCCTGCAGTTTTCTAAATATTCCAAACATCCCAAATTCGACGCTTGAGATATATTTTGAAGTCAAATTCTGGCTCTCTGCGCGTATTCGCAGTTTGAAATTCCGACTTTTTATACCAAAAATATGCCAATTACTGAAAGCGGCGGTGGGTCAAATTTTGCCCAAAACCCCCTGCAGTTTCAAAATATCTCATACATCGCAAATTCGATACCTAAGCCCTATTTTGGAGCCAAATTCTGGCTCTCAGCACGTATTCGCAGTTTGAAATTTCGACTTTTATACCGAAAATATGCCAATTACTGAAAGCTGAGGTGGGGTCACATTTTGCACAAACATCGCTGCAGTATTCAAAATATCCCAAATATCCCAAATTCGAAACCTGAGCCATATTTTGGAGCCAAATTCTGGCTCTCTGCACGTATTAGCAGTTTGAAATTTCGACTTTTATACCGAAAATATGCCAATTACTGAAAGCTGAGGTGGGGTCTAATTTTGCGAAAACCCCCGCAGTTTTCAAAGTCTCCCAAACATCCCAAATTCAATACCTGGGTTGTATTTTGAAGCCAAATTCTGGCTCTCTGCACGTATTCGCAGTTTGAAATTCCGACTTTTTATACCAAAAATATGCCAATTACAGAAAGCGGCGGTGGATCAAATTTTGCCTAAACCCCCCTGCAGTTTTCAAAATGTCCCAAACATCATAAACTCGATACCTGTTGCATATTTTGGAGCCAAATTTCGGCTCTCTGCAAGTATTCGCAGTTTGAAATTCCGACTTTTTTATACCAAAAATATGCCAAGTACTGAAAGCAGCGGTATGTCACATTTTGACCCAACCCCCCTTGCAGTTTTCAAAATATCCCAAACATTCAAAATTCGAAACCTGAGCCAAATTTTGGAGCCTAATTATAGCTCTCTGCACGTAATTGCAGTTTGAAATTCCTACTTTTTATACCGAAAATATGCCAATTACTGAAAGCGGCGGTGGGTCTCATTTTGCCGAAAACCCCTGAAGTTTTCAAAATGTCCCAAACATCCCTAATTCGACGTTTGAGCAATATTTTGAAGTCAAATTCTGGCTCTCTGCACGTATTCGCAGTTTGAAATTCCGACTTTTTATACCAAAAATATGCCAATTACTGAAAGAGGCGGTGGGTCAAATTTTGCCCAAAACCCCCTTCAGTTTCAAAATATCTCATACATCCCAAATTCGATACCTAAGCCATATTTTGGAGCCAAATTCTGGCTCTCTGCACGTATTTGCAGTTTGAAATTCCGAATTTTTATACCGAAAATATGCCAATTAAAGAGAGCGGCGGTGGGTCACATTTTGCCGAAACCCGACTGCAGTTTTCAAAATGTCTCAAGCATCCCAAATTTCACGCTAGAACTATATTTTGGAGTCAAATTCTGGCACTCTGCACGTATTCGCAGTTTGAAATTCCGAATTTTTGTACCGAAAATATGCCAATTACTGAAAGCGGCGGTGGGTCACATTTTGCCCAGACCCCACAGCAGTTTTCAAAATATCCCAAACATCCCAAATTCGATACCTGAGCCATTTTTTGGAGCCAAATTCTGTCTCTCTGCACGTATTCGCAGTTTGAAATTCCGAATTTTTATACCGAAAATATGCCAATTACTGAAAGCAGCGGTGGGTCACATTTTGTCCGAACCCCCTTGCAGTTTTCAAAATATCCAAAACATCCCAAATTCGATACCTGAGGCATATTTTGAAGTCAAATTCTGGCTCTCTGCACGTATTCGCAGTTAGAAAATCCGACTTTTTATACCAAAAATATGCCAATTACTGAAAACGTCGGTGGGTCAAATTTTGCCCAAAACACCCCCCAGTTTCAAATTATCTCATACATCCCAAATTCGATACCTAAGCCATATTTTGGAGTCAAATTTTGGCTCTCAGCACGTATTCGCAGTTTGAAATTCCGACTTTTATACCGAAAATATGCCAATTACTGAAAGCTGAGGTGGGTTCAAATTTTGCTCAAACACTCCTGCAGTACTCAAAATATCTCAAACATCCCAAATTCGATACCTGAGCCATATTTTGGAGCTAAATTCTAGCTCTCTGCACGTGTTCGCAGTTTGAAATTCCGACTTTTTTATACCTAAAATATGACAATTACTGAAAGCGGCGGTGGGTCACATTTTGTTAAAACCCCCCTGCAATTTTCAAAATATCCCAAACATCCCAAATTCGATACCTGAGCCATATTTTGAAGTCAAATTCTGTCTCTCTGCACGTATTCGCAGTTTGAAATTCCGACTTTTTATACCAAAAATATGCCAATTACTGAAAGCGGCGGTGGCTCAAATTTTGCCCAAAACCCCCTTCAGTTTCAAAATATCTCATACATCCCAAATTCGATACCTAAGCCATATTTTGGAGCCTAATTCTGGCTCTCTGCACGTATTTGCAGTTTGAAATTCCGAATTTTTATACTGAAAATATGCCAATTACTGAAAGCAGCGGTGGGTCACATTTGTCCGAACCCCCTTGCAGTTTTCAAAATATCCAAAACATCCCAATACGATACCTGTGGCATATTTTGAAGTCAAATTCTGGCTCTCTGCACGTATTCGCAGTTAGAAAATCCGACTTTTTATACCAAAAATATGCCAATTACTGAAAACGGCGGTGGGTCAAATTTTGCCCAAAAAACCGTCCAGATTCAAATTATCTCATGCATCCCAAATTCGATACCTACGCCATATTTTGGAGCCAAATTCTGGCTCTCAGCACGTATTCGCGGTTTGAAATTCCGACTTTGATACCGAAAATATGCCAATTACTGAAAGCTGAGGTGGGTTCACATTTTGCTCAAACACCCCTGCAGTACTCAAAATATCTCAAACATCCCAAATTCGATACCTGAGCCATATTTTGGAGCTAAATTCTAGCTCTCTGCACGTGTTCGCAGTTTGAAATTCCGACTTTTTTATACCGAAAATATGACAATTACTGAAAGCGGCGGTGGGTCACATTTTGTTAAACCCCCCTGCAGTTTTCAAAATATCCCAAACATCCCAAATTCGATACCTGAGCCATATTTTGAAGTCAAATTCTGGCTCTCTGCACGTATTCGCAGTTTGAAATTCCGACTTTTTATACCAAAAATATGCCAATTACTGAAAGCGGCGGTGGCTCAAATTTTGCCCAAAACCCCCTTCAGTTTCAAAATATATCATACATCCCAAATTCGATACCTAAGCCATATTTTGGAGCCAAATTCTGGCTCTCTGCACGTATTTGCATTTTGAAATTCCGAATTTTTATACCGAAAATATGCCAATTACTGAAAGCGGCGGTGAGTCACATTTTGCCCAAACCCGACTGCAGTTTTCAAAATGTCCAAAACATCCCAAATTTGACGCTTGAGCTATATTTTGGAGTCATGTCTGGCACTCTGCACGTATTCGCAGTTTGAAAGTCCGACTTTTTGTACCGAAAATATGCCAATTACTGAAAGCGGCGGTGGGTCACATTTTGCCCAGACCCCCTGCAGTTTTCAAAATATCCTAAACATCCCAAATTCGATACCTGGGTCATATTTTGGAGCCAAATTCTGGCTCTCTGCACATGTTCGCATATTGAAATTTCGACTTTTTTAACCGAAAATATGTCAATTACTGAAAGCGGCGGAGGGGTCACATTTTGCCCAGACCCCCCTGCAGTTTTCAAAATATCCTAAACATCCCAAATTCGATACCTGGGTCATATTTTGGAGCCAAATTCTGGCTCTCTGCATATGTTCTCATATTGAAATTTCGACTTTTTAAACCGAAAATATGTCAATTACTGAAAGCGGCGGAGGGGTCACATTTTGCCCAGACCCCCCTGCAGTTTTCAAAATATCCTAAACATCCCAAATTCGATACCTGAGGCAAATTTTGAAGTCAAATTCTGGCTCTCTGCACATATTCGCAGTTAGAAAATCCGACTTTTTATACCAAAAATATGCCAATTACTGAAAGCGGCAGTGGGTCAAATTTTGCCCAAAACCCCCTGCAGTGTCAAAATATCTCATATATCTTAAATTCGATACCTAAGCCATATTTTGGAGCCAAATTCTGTCTCTCTGCGCGTATTCGCAGTTTGAAATTTCGACTTTTATACCGAAAATATGCCAATTACTGAAAGCTGAGGTGGGGTCACATTTTCTCAAAAATCCCAAATTCGATACCTGAGCCATATTTTGGAGCTAAATTCTAGCTCTCTGCACGCGTTCGCAGTTTGAAATTATGACATTTATACCAAAAATATGCCAATTACTGAAACCGGCGGTGGGTCAAATTTTGCCCAAAACCCCCTGCACGTATTCGCAGTTTGAAATTCCGAATTTTTATTCCGAAAATATTCCAATTACTGAGAGCAGCGGTGGGTCACATTTTGTCCCAACCGCCTTGCAGTTTTCAAAATATCCCAAACATCCCAAATTCGATACCTGAGGCAAATTTTGAAGTCAAATTCTGGCTCTCTGCACATATTCGCAGTTAGAAAATCCGACTTTTTATACCAAAAATATGCCAATTACTGAAAACGGCGGTGGGTCAAATTTTGCCCAAAACCCCCTCCAGATTCAAATTATCTCATACATCCCAAATTCGATACCTAAGCCATATTTTGGAGCCAAATTCTGGCTCTCAGCACGTATTCGCAGTTTGAAATTTCGACTTTTATACCGAAAATATGCCAATTACTGAAAGCTGAGGTGGGGTCACATTTTGCACAAACATCGCTGCAGTATTCAAAATATCCCAAATATCCCAAATTCGAAACCTGAGCCATATTTTGGAGCCAAATTCTGGCTCTCTGCACGTATTAGCAGTTTGAAATTTCGACTTTTATACCGAAAATATGCCAATTACTGAAAGCTGAGGTGGGGTCTAATTTTGCGAAAACCCCCGCAGTTTTCAAAGTCTCCCAAACATCCCAAATTCAATACCTGGGTTGTATTTTGAAGCCAAATACTGGCTCTCTGCACGTATTCGCAGTTTGAAATTCCGACTTTTTATACCAAAAATATGCCAATTACAGAAAGCGGCGGTGGATCAAATTTTGCCTAAACCCCCCTGCAGTTTTCAAAATGTCCCAAACATCATAAACTCGATACCTGTTGCATATTTTGGAGCCAAATTTCGGCTCTCTGCAAGTATTCGCAGTTTGAAATTCCGACTTTTTTATACCAAAAATATGCCAAGTACTGAAAGCAGCGTTATGTCACATTTTGACCCAACCCCCCTTGCAGTTTTCAAAATATCCCAAACATTCAAAATTCGAAACCTGAGCCAAATTTTGGAGCCTAATTATAGCTCTCTGCACGTAATTGCAGTTTGAAATTCCTACTTTTTATACCGAAAATATGCCAATTACTGAAAGCGGCGGTGGGTCTCATTTTGCCGAAAACCCCTGAGGTTTTCAAAATGTCCCAAACATCCCTAATTCGACGTTTGAGCAATATTTTGAAGTCAAATTCTGGCTCTCTGCACGTATTCGCAGTTTGAAATTCCGACTTTTTATACCAAAAATATGCCAATTACTGAAAGAGGCGGTGGGTCAAATTTTGCCCAAAACCCCCTTCAGTTTCAAAATATCTCATACATCCCAAATTCGATACCTAAGCCATATTTTGGAGCCAAATTCTGGCTCTCTGCACGTATTTGCAGTTTGAAATTCCGAATTTTTATACCGAAAATATGCCAATTAAAGAGAGCGGCGGTGGGTCACATTTTGCCGAAACCCGACTGCAGTTTTCAAAATGTCTCAAGCATCCCAAATTTCACGCTAGAACTATATTTTGGAGTCAAATTCTGGCACTCTGCACGTATTCGCAGTTTGAAATTCCGAATTTTTGTACCGAAAATATGCCAATTACTGAAAGCGGCGGTGGGTCACATTTTGCCCAGACCCCACAGCAGTTTTCAAAATATCCCAAACATCCCAAATTCGATACCTGAGCCATTTTTGGAGCCAAATTCTGTCTCTCTGCACGTATTCGCAGTTTGAAATTCCGAATTTTTATACCGAAAATATGCCAATTACTGAAAGCAGCGGTGGGTCACATTTTGTCCGAACCCCCTTGCAGTTTTCAAAATATCCAAAACATCCCAAATTCGATACCTGAGGCATATTTTGAAGTCAAATTCTGGCTCTCTGCACGTATTCGCAGTTAGAAAATCCGACTTTTTATACCAAAAATATGCCAATTACTGAAAACGTCGGTGGGTCAAATTTTGCCCAAAACACCCCCCAGTTTCAAATTATCTCATACATCCCAAATTCGATACCTACGCCATATTTTGGAGTCAAATTTTGGCTCTCAGCACGTATTCGCAGTTTGAAATTCCGACTTTTATACCGAAAATATGCCAATTACTGAAAGCTGAGGTGGGTTCAAATTTTGCTCAAACACTCCTGCAGTACTCAAAATATCTCAAACATCCCAAATTCGATACCTGAGCCATATTTTGGAGCTAAATTCTAGCTCTCTGCACGTGTTCGCAGTTTGAAATTCCGACTTTTTTATACCTAAAATATGACAATTACTGAAAGCGGCGGTGGGTCACATTTTGTTAAAACCCCCCTGCAGTTTTCAAAATATCCCAAACATCCCAAATTCGATACCTGAGCCATATTTTGAAGTCAAATTCTGTCTCTCTGCACGTATTCGCAGTTTGAAATTCCGACTTTTTATACCAAAAATATGCCAATTACTGAAAGCGGCGGTGGCTCAAATTTTGCCCAAAACCCCCTTCAGTTTCAAAATATCTCATACATCCCAAATTCGATACCTAAGCCATATTTTGGAGCCTAATTCTGGCTCTCTGCACGTATTTGCAGTTTGAAATTCCGAATTTTTATACTGAAAATATGCCAATTACTGAAAGCAGCGGTGGGTCACATTTTGTCCGAACCCCCTTGCAGTTTTCAAAATATCCAAAACATCCCAATACGATACCTGTGGCATATTTTGAAGTCAAATTCTGGCTCTCTGCACGTATTCGCAGTTAGAAAATCCGACTTTTTATACCAAAAATATGCCAATTACTGAAAACGGAGGTGGGTCAAATTTTGCCCAAAAAACCGTCCAGATTCAAATTATCTCATGCATCCCAAATTCGATACCTACGCCATATTTTGGAGCCAAATTCTGGCTCTCAGCACGTATTCGCGGTTTGAATTTCCGACTTTGATACCGAAAATATGCCAATTACTGAAAGCTGAGGTGGGTTCACATTTTGCTCAAACACCCCTGCAGTACTCAAAATATCTCAAACATCCCAAATTCGATACCTGAGCCATATTTTGGAGCTAAATTCTAGCTCTCTGCACGTGTTCGCAGTTTGAAATTCCGACTTTTTTATACCGAAAATATGACAATTACTGAAAGCGGCGGTTGGGTCACATTTTGTTACAAACTCCCCTGCAGTTTTCAAAATATCCCAACCATCCCAATTTCGAGGCCTGAGCCATATTTTGGAGGCAAATTCTGGCTCTATTCACGTATTTGCAGTTTGAAATTACGACGTTTTATACCCAACATATGCCAAGTCCTGAAAGCGGCAGTGAGTGACTTTTTGCACAAACTCCCCTGCAGTTTTCGAAATATCCCAAATATCCCAATTTCTAAGCCTGAGCAATATTTTGGAGCCAAATTCTGGCTCTCTGCACGTATTCGCAGTTTGGAATTACGACTTTTTTATACCCAACGTATGCCAAGTACTGAAAGCGGCAGTGAGTCACATTTTGCACAAACTCCCCTGCAGTTTTCAAAATATCCCAAATATCCTAATTTCGAGGCCTGAGCCATATTTTCGAGCCAAATTCTGGCTCTTTGCACGTATTCGTAGTTTGAAAATACGACTTTTAATACCCAACATATGCCAAGTACTGAAAGCGGCAGTGAGTCACATTTTGCACAAACTCCAATGCAGTTTTCGAAATAATCCAAACATCCCAATTTCAAGGCCTGAGCCATATTTTCGAGCCAAATTCTGACTCTCTGCACGTATTCGCAGTTTGAAATTACGAATTTGTTATACCCAACATATGCGAAGTACTGAAAGTGGCGTTTGGTCATATTTGTCCCAAACTCCCCTGCAGTTTTCAAAATATCCCAAACATCCCAATTTCGAGGACTGAGCCATATTTTGGAGCCAAATTCTGGCTCTCTGCACGTTTTCGCAGTTTGAAATTGCGACTTTTTTATACCCAACATATGCCAAGTACTGAAAGCGGCTTTTGGTCACATTTGTCCCAATCCCACCTGCAATTTTCAAAATATCCCAAACATCCCAATTTCGAGGCCTAAGCCATATTTTGGAGCCAAATTCTGGCTCTCTGCACGTATTCGCAGTTTTAAATTCCGAATTTTTTATACCCAACATATGCCAAATACTGACAGCAGCAGTGAGTCACATTTTGCACAAAGTCCCCTGCAGTTTTCAAAATATCCCAAATATCCCAATTTCGAAGCCTGAGCCATATTTTGGAGCCAAATTCTGTCTCTCTGCACGTATTCGCCGTTTGAAATTACGACTTTTTTATACCCATCATATGCCAAGTACTGAAAGCGGCGTTTGGTCACATTTGTCCCAATCCCCCCTGCAATTTTCGAAATATATCCCAAACATCCCAATTTCGAGGTCTGAGCCATATTTTGGAGCCAAATTCTGGTTCTCTGCACGTATTTGCTGTTTGAAATTACGAATTTGTTATACCCAACATATGCGAAGTACTGAAAGCGGCGTTTGGTCACATTTGTCCCAAACCTCCCTGCAGTTTTCAAAATATTCCAAACGTCCCCAATTTCGCGGCCTGAGCCATATTTTTGAGCCAAATTCAGGCTCGCTGCACGTATTCGCAGTTTGAAATTATGACTTTTCATACCCAACATATGCCAAGTACTGAATGCGGCAGTGAGTCACATTTTGCACAAACTCCCCTGAAGTTTTCGAAATATCCCAAATATCCCAATTTCGAGGCCTGAGCCATATTTTGGAGCCCAATTCTGGCTCTCTGCAAGTATTCGCAGTTTGAAATTACGATTTTTTATACACAACATATGCCAAGTACTGAAAACGGCGTTTATTCACATTTGTCCCAAACCCCCCTGCAGTTTTCGAAATATCCCAAATATCCCAATTTCGAGGCCTGAGCCATATTTTGGAGCCAAATTCTGGCTCTCTGCAAGTATTCGCAGTTTGAAATTACGATTTTTTATACCCAACATATGCCAAGTACTGAAAGCGGCAGTGTTTCACATTTTGCACAAACTCTCCTGCAGTTTTCAAAATATCCCAAACATTCCAATTTCGAGGCCAGAGTCATATTTTGGAGCCAAATTCTTGCTCTCTGTACGTATTCGCAGTTTGATATTACGAATTTTTATACCCAACATATGCCAAGTACTGAAAGCGGCAGTGTTTCACATTTTGCACAAACTCTCCTGCAGTTTTCAAAATATCCCAAACATTCCAATTTCGAGGCCTGAGCCATATTTTAGAGCAAAATTTTGGCTCTCTGCACGTATTCGCAGTTTGAAATTAAAACTTTTTTATACCCAACATATGCCAAGTACTGAAAGCGGCGTTTGGTCACATTTGTCCCAATCCTCCCTGCAATTTTCAAAATATCCCAAACATCCCGATTTCGAGGCCTGAGCCATATTTTGGAGTCAAATTTTGGCTCTCTGCACGTATTCGCTGTTTGAAATTACAACTTTTTTATACCCAACATATGCCAAGTACTGAAAGCGGCAGTGAGTCACATTTTGCACAAACTCCAATGCAGTTTTCAAAATATTCCAAATATCCCGATTTTGAGGCCTGAGCCATATTTTGGAGCCAAATTCTGGCTCTCTGCACATATTCGCAGTTTGAAATTACGAATTTTGATACCCAACATACGCCAAGTACTAAAAGCGGCTTTTGGTCACATTTGTCCTAATCTCCCCTGCAGTTTTCAAAATATCCCAATCATCCCAATTTCGAGGCCTGAGCCATATTTTGGAGCCAAATTCTGGCTCTCTGCACGTATTCGCAGTTTGAAATTACGACTTTTTATACTCAACATATGCCACGTACTGAAAACGGCAGTTAGTCACATTTTACACAAACTCCAATGCAGTTTTCAAAATAATCCAAACATCCCAATTTCGAGGCCTGAGCCATATTTTCGAGCCAAATTCTGACTCTCTGCACGTATTCGCAGTTTGAAATTACGACTTTTTTATACCCAACATATGCGAAGTACTGAAAGTGGCGTTTGGTCACATTTGTCCCAATCCCTGCTGCAATTTTCAAAATATCCCAAACATCCCAATTTCGAGGCCTGAGCCATATTTTGGAGTCAAATTTTGGCTCTCTGCACGTATTCGCTGTATGAAATTACGACTTTTTATACCCAACATATGCCAAGAACTGAAAGCGGCAGTGAGTGACATATTGCACAAACTCCAATGCAGTTTTCAAAATATCTCAAATATCCCGATTTTGTGGCCTGAGCCATATTTTGGAGCCAAATTCTGGCTCTCTGCACATATTCGCAGTTTTAAATTACAAATTTTTTTACCCAACATACGCCAAGTACTAAAAGCGGCTTTTGGTCACATTTGTCCTAATCTCCCCTGCAGTTTTCAAAATATCCCAATCATCCCAATTTCGAGGCCTGAGCCATATTTTGGAGCCAAATTCTGGCTCTCTGCACGTATTCGCAGTTTGAAATTACGACTTTTTATACCCAACATATGCCAAGTACTGAAAGCGGCAGTTAGTCACATTTTGCACAAACTCCAATGCAGTTTTCAAAATACCCCAAATATACTGATTTCGAGGCCTGAGCAATATTTGGAGCCAAATTCTGGCTCTCTGAACGTATTCGCAGTTTGAAATTACGAATTTTTATACCCAACATATGCCAAGTACTGAAAGCGGCGTTTGGTCACATATTTCCCAAACCTCCCTGCAGTTTTCAAAATATCCCAAACATCCCAATTTTGAGGTCTGAGCCATATTTTGGAACCAAATTCAGGCTCTCTGCACGTATTCGCTGTATGAAATTACGACTTTTTATACCCAACATATGCCAAGTACTGAAAGCGGCAGTGAGTCACATTTTGCACAAACTCCAATGCAGTTTTCAAAATATCCCAAATATCCCGATTTTGAGGCCTGAGCCATATTTTGGAGCCAAATTCTGGCTCTCTGCACATATTCGCAGTTTGAAATTACAAATTTTTATACCCAACATACGCCAAGTACTAAAAGCGGCTTTTGGTCACATTTGTCCTAATCTCCCCTGCAGTTTTCAAAATATCCCAATCATCCCAATTTCGAGGCCTGAGCCATATTTTGGAGCCAAACTCTGGCTCTCTGCACGTATTCGCAGTTTGAAATTACGTCTTTTTATACCCAACATATGCTAAGTACTGAAAGCGGCAGTTAGTCACATTTTGCACAAACTCCAATGCAGTTTTCAAAATAATCCAAACATCCCAATTTCGAGGCCTGAGCCATATTTTCGAGCCAAATTCTGACTCTCTGCACGTATTCGCAGTTTGAAATTACGACTTTTTTATACCCAACATATGCGAAGTACTGAAAGTGGCGTTTGGTCATATTTGTCCCAATCCCCCCTGCAATTTTCAAAATATCCCAAACATCCCAATTTCGAGGCCTGAGCCATATTTTGGAGCAAAATTCTGGCTCTGCACGTATTCGCTGTTTGAAATTACGACTTTTTATACCCAACATATGCCAAGTACTGAAAGCGGCAGTGAGTCACATTTTGCACAAACTCCAATGCAGTTTTCAAAATATTCCAAATATCCCGATTTTGAGGCCTGAGCCATATTTTGGAGCCAAATTCTGGCTCTCTGCACATATTCGCAGTTTGAAATTACGAATTTTGATACCCAACATACGCCAAGTACTAAAAGCGGCTTTTGGTCACATTTGTCCTAATCTCCCCTGCAGTTTTCAAAATATCCCAATCATCCCAATTTCGAGGCCTGAGCCATATTTTGGAGCCAAATTCTGGCTCTCTGCACGTATTCGCAGTTTGAAATTACGACTTTTTATACTCAACATATGCCACGTACTGAAAACGGCAGTTAGTCACATTTTACACAAACTCCAATGCAGTTTTCAAAATAATCCAAACATCCCAATTTCGAGGCCTGAGCCATATTTTCGAGCCAAATTCTGACTCTCTGCACGTATTCGCAGTTTGAAATTACGACTTTTTTATACCCAACATATGCGAAGTACTGAAAGTGGCGTTTGGTCACATTTGTCCCAATCCCTGCTGCAATTTTCAAAATATCCCAAACATCCCAATTTCGAGGCCTGAGCCATATTTTGGAGTCAAATTTTGGCTCTCTGCACGTATTCGCTGTATGAAATTACGACTTTTTATACCCAACATATGCCAAGAACTGAAAGCGGCAGTGAGTGACATATTGCACAAACTCCAATGCAGTTTTCAAAATATCTCAAATATCCCGATTTTGAGGCCTGAGCCATATTTTGGAGCCAAATTCTGGCTCTCTGCACATATTCGCAGTTTTAAATTACAAATTTTTATACCCAACATACGCCAAGTACTAAAAGCGGCTTTTGGTCACATTTGTCCTAATCTCCCCTGCAGTTTTCAAAATATCCCAATCATCCCAATTTCGAGGCCTGAGCCATATTTTGGAGCCAAATTCTGGCTCTCTGCACGTATTCGCAGTTTGAAATTACGACTTTTTATACCCAACATATGCCAAGTACTGAAAGCGGCAGTTAGTCACATTTTGCACAAACTCCAATGCAGTTTTCAAAATACCCCAAATATACTGATTTCGAGGCCTGAGCAATATTTGGAGCCAAATTCTGGCTCTCTGAACGTATTCGCAGTTTGAAATTACGAATTTTTATACCCAACATATGCCAAGTACTGAAAGCGGCGTTTGGTCACATATTTCCCAAACCTCCCTGCAGTTTTCAAAATATCCCAAACATCCCAATTTTGAGGTCTGAGCCATATTTTGGAACCAAATTCAGGCTCTCTGCACGTATTCGCTGTATGAAATTACGACTTTTTATACCCAACATATGCCAAGTACTGAAAGCGGCAGTGAGTCACATTTTGCACAAACTCCAATGCAGTTTTCAAAATATCCCAAATATCCCGATTTTGAGGCCTGAGCCATATTTTGGAGCCAAATTCTGGCTCTCTGCACATATTCGCAGTTTGAAATTACAAATTTTTATACCCAACATACGCCAAGTACTAAAAGCGGCTTTTGGTCACATTTGTCCTAATCTCCCCTGCAGTTTTCAAAATATCCCAATCATCCCAATTTCGAGGCCTGAGCCATATTTTGGAGCCAAACTCTGGCTCTCTGCACGTATTCGCAGTTTGAAATTACGACTTTTTATACCCAACATATGCTAAGTACTGAAAGCGGCAGTTAGTCACATTTTGCACAAACTCCAATGCAGTTTTCAAAATAATCCAAACATCCCAATTTCGAGGCCTGAGCCATATTTTCGAGCCAAATTCTGACTCTCTGCACGTATTCGCAGTTTGAAATTACGACTTTTTTATACCCAACATATGCGAAGTACTGAAAGTGGCGTTTGGTCATATTTGTCCCAATCCCCCCTGCAATTTTCAAAATATCCCAAACATCCCAATTTCGAGGCCTGAGCCATATTTTGGAGCAAAATTCTGGCTCTGCACGTATTCGCTGTTTGAAATTACGACTTTTTATACCCAACATATGCCAAGTACTGAAAGCGGCAGTGAGTCACATTTTGCACAAACTCCAATGCAATTTTCAAAATATCCCAAATATCCCGATTTCGAAGCCTGAGCCATATTTGGAGCCAAATTCTGGCTCTCTGCACGTTTTCGCAGTTTGAAATTACGAATTTTTATACCCAACATACGCCAAGTACTAAAAGCGGCTTTTGGTCACATTTGTCCTAATCTCCCCTGCAGTTTTCAAAATATCCCAATCATCCCAATTTCGAGGCCTGAGCCATATTTTAAAGCCAAATTCTGGCTCTCTGCACGTATTCGCAGTTTGAAATTACGACTTTTTATACCCAACATATGCCAAGTACTGAAAGCGGCAGTTAGTCACATTTTGCACAAACTCCAATGCAGTTTTCAAAATACCCCAAATATACTGATTTCGAGGCCTGAGCCATATTTGGAGCCAAATTCTGGCTCTCTGAACGTATTCGCAGTTTGAAATTACGAATTTTTATACCCAACATATGCCAAGTACTGAAAGCGGCGTTTGGTCACATATTTCCCAAACCTCCCTGCAGTTTTCAAAATATCCCAAACATCCCAATTTTGAGGTCTGAGCCATATTTTGGAACCAAATTCAGGCTCTCTGCACGTATTCGCTGTATGAAATTACGACTTTTTATACCCAACATATGCCAAGTACTGAAAGCGGCAGTGAGTCACATTTTGCACAAACTCCAATGCAGTTTTCAAAATATCCCAAATATCCCGATTTTGAGGCCTGAGCCATATTTTGGAGCCAAATTCTGGCTCTCTGCACATATTCGCAGTTTGAAATTACAAATTTTTATACCCAACATACGCCAAGTACTAAAAGCGGCTTTTGGTCACATTTGTCCTAATCTCCCCTGCAGTTTTCAAAATATCCCAATCATCCCAATTTCGAGGCCTGAGCCATATTTTGGAGCCAAACTCTGGCTCTCTGCACGTATTCGCAGTTTGAAATTACGACTTTTTATACCCAACATATGCTAAGTACTGAAAGCGGCAGTTAGTCACATTTTGCACAAACTCCAATGCAGTTTTCAAAATAATCCAAACATCCCAATTTCGAGGCCTGAGCCATATTTTCGAGCCAAATTCTGACTCTCTGCACGTATTCGCAGTTTGAAATTACGACTTTTTTATACCCAACATATGCGAAGTACTGAAAGTGGCGTTTGGTCATATTTGTCCCAATCCCCCCTGCAATTTTCAAAATATCCCAATCATCCCAATTTCGAGGCCTGAGCCATATTTTGGAGCAAAATTCTGGCTCTGCACGTATTCGCTGTTCGAAATTACGACTTTTTATACCCAACATATGCCAAGTACTGAAAGCGGCAGTGAGTCACATTTTGCACAAACTCCAATGCAATTTTCAAAATATCCCAAATATCCCGATTTCGAAGCCTGAGCCATATTTGGAGCCAAATTCTGGCTCTCTGCACGTTTTCGCAGTTTGAAATTACGAATTTTTATACCCAACATATGCCAAGTACTGAAAGCGGCGTTTGGTCACATATTTCCCAAACCTCCCTGCAGTTTTCAAAATATCCCAAACATCCCAATTTCGAGGTCTGAGCCATATTTTGGAACCAAATTCAGGCTCTCTGCACGTATTCGCTGTTTGATATTACGACTTTTATACTCAACATATGCCAAGTACTGAAAGCGGCATTTGGTCATATTTGTCCCAAACTCCCCTGCAGTTTTCAAAATATCCCAAGCATCCCAATTTCGAGGACTGAGCCATATTTTGGAGCCAAATTCTGGCTCTCTGCACGTTTTCGCAGTTTGAAATTGCGACTTTTTTATACCCAACATATGCCAAGTACTGAAAGCGGCGTTTGGTCACATTTGTCCCAATCCCCCCTGCAATTTTCAAAATATCCCAAACATCCCAATTTCGAGGCCTAAGCCATATTTTGGAGCCAAATTCTGGCTCTCTGCACGTATTCGCAGTTTTAAATTCCGAATTTTTTATACCCAACATATGCCAAATACTGACAGCAGCAGTGAGTCACATTTTGCACAAAGTCCCCTGCAATTTTCAAAATATCCCAAATATCCCAATTTCGAGGCCTGAGCCATATTTTGGAGCCAAATTCTGTCTCTCTGCACGTATTCGCAGTTTGAAATTACGACTTTTTTATACCCAACATATGCCAAGTACTGAAAGCGGCGTTTGGTCACATTTGTCCCAATCCCCCCTGCAATTTTCGAAATATCCCAAACATCCCAATTTCGAGGTCTGAGCCATATTTTGGAGCCAAATTCTGGTTCTCTGCACGTATTTGCTGTTTCAAATTACGTCTTTTTATACCCAACATATGCAAAGTACTGAAAGCGGCAGTGAGTCACATTTTGCACAAACTCCATTGCAGTTTTCGAAATAATCCAAACATCCCAATTTCGAGGCCTGAGCCATATTTTCGAGCCAAATTCTGACTCTCTGCACGTATTCGCAGTTTGAAATTACGAATTTTTTATACCCAACATATGCGAAGTACTGAAAGCGGCGTTTGGTCACATTTGTCCCAAACCTCCCTGCAGTTTTCAAAATATTCCAAACATCCCAATTTCGCGGCCTGAGCCATATTTTGGAGCCAAATTCAGGCTCGCTGCACGTATTCGCAGTTTGAAATTATGACTTTTCATACCCAACATATGCCAAGTACTAAAAGCGGCGTTTGGTCACATTTGTCCCAAACCCCCTGCAGTTTTCAAAATATCCCAAACATCCCAATTTCGAAGCCTGAGCCATATTTTGGAGGCAAATTCTGGCTCTATGCACGTATTCGCAGTTTTAAATAACGACTTTTTATACCTAACATATATCAAGTCCTGAAAGCGGCAGTGAGTCACATTTTGCACAAACTCCCCTGCAGTTTTCGAAATATCCCAAATATCCCAATTTCGAGGCCTGAGCCATATTTTGGAGCCAAATTCTGGCTCTCTGCAAGTATTCGCAGTTTGAAATTACGATTTTTTTATACCCAACATATGCCAAGTACTGAAAACGGCGTTTATTCACATTTGTCCCAAACCCCCCTGCAGTTTTCGAAATATCCCAAATATCCCAATTTCGAGGCCTGAGCCATATTTTGGAGCAAAATTCTGGCTCTCTGCAAGTATTCGCAGTTTGAAATTACGATTTTTATACCCAACATATGCCAAGTACTGAAAGCGGCAGTGTTTCACATTTTGCACAAACTCTCCTGCAGTTTTCAAAATATCCCAAACATCCCAATTTCGAAGCCAGAGTCATATTTTGGAGCCAAATTCTTGCTCTCTGTACGTATTCGCAGTTTGATATTACGAATTTTTATACCCAACATATGCCAAGTACTGAAAGCGGCAGTGTTTCACATTTTGCACAAACTCTCCTGCAGTTTTCAAAATATCCCAAACATTCCAATTTCGAGGCCTGAGCCATATTTTGGAGCAAAATTTTGGCTCTCTGCACGTATTCGCAGTTTGAAATTAAAACTTTTTTATACCCAACATATGCCAAGTACTGAAAGCGGCGTTTGGTCACATTTGTCCCAATCCTCCCTGCAATTTTCAAAATATCCCAAACATCCCGATTTCGAGGCCTGAGCCATATTTTGGAGTCAAATTTTGGCTCTCTGCACGTATTCGCTGTTTGAAATTACAAATTTTTTATACCCAACATATGCCAAGTACTAAAAGCGGCAGTGTTTCACATTTTGCACAAACTCTCCTGCAGTTTTCAAAATATCCCAAACATCCCAATTTCGAGGCCTGAGCCATATTTTGGAGTCAAATTTTGGCTCACTGCACGTATTCGCTGTTTGAAATTACGACTTTTTATACCCAACATATGCCAAGTACTGAAAGCGGCAGTGAGTCACATTTTGCACAAACTCCAATGCAGTTTTCAAAATACCCCAAATATACCGATTTCGAGGCATGAGCCATATTTGTAGTGAAATTCTGGCTCTCTGCACATATTCGCAGTTTGAAATTACGAATTTTTATACCCAACATATGCCAAGTACTGAAAGCGGCGTTTGGTCACATATTTCCCAAACCTCCCTGCAGTTTTCAAAATATCCCAAACATCCCAATTTTGAGGTCTGAGCCATATTTTGGAACCAAATTCAGGCTCTCTGCACGTATTCGCTGTTTGAAATTACGACTTTTATACCCAACATATGCCAAGTACTGAAAGCGGCGTTTGGTCATATATGTCCCAAACTCCCCTGCAGTTTTCAAAATATCCCAAACATCCCAATTTCGAGGCCTGAGCCATATTTTCGAGCCAAATTCTGACTCTCTGCACGTATTCGCAGTATGAAATTACGACTTTTTTATACCCAACATATGCGAAGTACTGAAAGTGGCGTTTGGTCACATTTCTCCCAAACCTCCCTGCAGTTTTCAAAATATTCCAAACATCCCAATTTCGAGGCCTGAGCCATATTTTGTAACCAAATTCAGGCTCGCTGCACGTATTCGCAGTTTGAAATTGCGAATTTTCATACCCAACATATGCCAAGTACTGAAAGCGGCGTTTGGTCACATTTGTCCCAAACCCCCCTGCAGTTTTCAAAATATCCTAAACATCCCAATTTCGAGGCCTGAGCCATATTTTAGAGGCACATTCTGGTTCTCTGCACGTATTTGCTGTTTCAAATTACGTCTTTTTATACCCAACATATGCAAAGTACTGAAAGCGGCAGTGAGTCACATTTTGCACAAACTCCAATGCAGTTTTCGAAATAATCCAAACATCCCAATTTCGAGGCCTGAGCCATATTTTCGAGCCAAATTCTGACTCTTTGCACGTATTCGCAGTTTGAAATTACGAATTTTTTATACCCAACATATGCGAAGTACTGAAAGCGGCGTTTGGTCACATTTGTCCCAAACCTCCCTGCAGTTTTCAAAATATTCCAAACATCCCAATTTCGCGGCCTGAGCCATATTTTGGAGCCAAATTCAGGCTCGCTGCACGTATTCGCAGTTTGAAATTATGACTTTTCATACCCAACATATGCCAAGTACTAAAAGCGGCGTTTGGTCACATTTGTCCCAAACCCCCTGCAGTTTTCAAAATATCCCAAACATCCCAATTTCGAGGCCAGAGCCATATTTTGGAGGCAAATTCTGGCTCTATGCACGTATTCGCAGTTTTAAATAACGACTTTTTATACCCAACATATATCAAGTCCTGAAAGCGGCAGTGAGTTACATTTTGCACAAACTCCCCTGCAGTTTTCGAAATATCCCAAATATCCCAATTTCGAGGCCTGAGCCATATTTTGGAGCCAAATTCTGGCTCTCTGCAAGTATTCGTAGTTTGAAATTACGATTTTTTATACCCAACATATGCCAAGTACTGAAAACGGCGTTTATTCACATTTGTCCCAAACCCCCCTGCAGTTTTCGAAATATCCCAAGTATCCCAATTTCGAGGCCTGAGCCATATTTTGGAGCCAAATTCTGGCTCTCTGCAAGTATTCGCAGTTTGAAATTACGATTTTTATACCCAACATATGCCAAGTACTGAAAGCGGCAGTGTTTCACATTTTGCACAAACTCTCCTGCAGTTTTCAAAATATCCCAAACATCCCAATTTCGAAGCCAGAGTCATATTTTGGAGCCAAATTCTTGCTCTCTGTACGTATTCGCAGTTTGATATTACGAATTTTTATACCCAACATATGCCAAGTACTGAAAGCGGCAGTGTTTCACATTTTGTACAAACTCTCCTGCAGTTTTCGAAATATCCCAAACATTCCAATTTCGAGGCCTGAGCCATATTTTGGAGGAAAATTTTGGCTCTCTGCACGTATTCGCAGTTTGAAATTAAAACTTTTTTATACCCAACATATGCCAAGTACTGAAAGCGGCGTTTGGTCACATTTGTCCCAATCCTCCCTGCAATTTTCAAAATATCCCAAATATCCCGATTTCGAGGCCTGAGCCATATTTTGGAGTCAAATTTTGGCTCTCTGCACGTATTCGCTGTTTGAAATTACAATTTTTTTATACCCAACATATGCCAAATACTAAAAGCGGCAGAGTTTCACATTTTGCACAAACTCCCCTGCAGTTTTCAAAATATCCCAAACATCCCAATTTCGAGGCCTGAACCATATTTTGGAGTCAAATTTTGGCTCTCTGCACGTATTCGCTGTTTGAAATTACGACTTTTTATACCCAACATATGCCAAGTACTGAAAGCGGCAGTGAGTCACATTTTGCACAAACTCCAATGCAGTTTTCAAAATACCCCAAATATACCGATTTCGAGGCATGAGCTATATTTGGAGTGAAATTCTGGCTCTCTGCACGTATTCGCAGTTTGAAATTACGAATTTTTATACCCAACATATGCCAAGTACTGAAAGCGGCGTTTGGTCATATATGTCCCAAACTCCCCTGCAGTTTTCAAAATATCCCAAACATCCCAATTTCGAGGCCTGAGCCATATTTTCGAGCCAAATTCTGACTCTCTGCACGTATTCGCAGTATGAAATTACGAATTTTTTATACCCAACATATGCGAAGTACTGAAAGTGGCGTTTGGTCACATTTGTCCCAAACCTCCCTGCAGTTTTCAAAATATTCCAAACATCCCAATTTCGAGGCCTGAGCCATATTTTGTAACCAAATTCAGGCTCGCTGCACGTATTCGCAGTTTGAAATTGCGAATTTTCATACCCAACATATGCCAAGTACTGAAAGCGGCGTTTGGTCACATTTGTCCCAAACCCCCCTGCAGTTTTCAAAATATCCTAAACATCCCAATTTCATGGCCTGAGCCATATTTTAGAGGCAAATTCTGGCTCTATGCACGTATTCGCAGTTTGAAATAACGAATTTTTATACCCAACATATATCAAGTCCTGAAAGTGGCAGTGAGTCACATTTTGCAAAAACTCCCCTGCAGTTTTCGAAATATCCCAAATATCCCAATTTCGAGGCCTGAGCCATATTTTGGAGCCAAATTCTGGCTCTCTGCAAGTATTCGCAGTTTGAAATTACGATTTTTTTATACCCAACATATGCCAAGTACTGAAAACGGCGTTTATTCACATTTGTCCCAAACCCCCCTGCAGTTTTCGAAATATCCCAAATATCCCAATTTCGAGGCCTGAGCCATATTTTGGAGCAAAATTCTGGCTCTCTGCAAGTATTCGCAGTTTGAAATTACGATTTTTATACCCAACATATGCCAAGTACTGAAAGCGGCAGTGTTTCACATTTTGCACAAACTCTCCTGCAGTTTTCAAAATATCCCAAACATCCCAATTTCGAAGCCAGAGTCATATTTTGGAGCCAAATTCTTGCTCTCTGTACGTATTCGCAGTTTGATATTACGAATTTTTATACCCAACATATGCCAAGTACTGAAAGCGGCAGTGTTTCACATTTTGCACAAACTCTCCTGCAGTTTTCAAAATATCCCAAACATTCCAATTTCGAGGCCTGAGCCATATTTTGGAGCAAAATTTTGGCTCTCTGCACGTATTCGCAGTTTGAAATTAAAACTTTTTTATACCCAACATATGCCAAGTACTGAAAGCGGCGTTTGGTCACATTTGTCCCAATCCTCCCTGCAATTTTCAAAATATCCCAAACATCCCGATTTCGAGGCCTGAGCCATATTTTGGAGTCAAATTTTGGCTCTCTGCACGTATTCGCTGTTTGAAATTACAATTTTTTTATACCCAACATATGCCAAGTACTAAAAGCGGCAGTGTTTCACATTTTGCACAAACTCTCCTGCAGTTTTCAAAATATCCCAAACATCCCAATTTCGAGGCCTGAGCCATATTTTGGAGTCAAATTTTGGCTCACTGCACGTATTCGCTGTTTGAAATTACGACTTTTTATACCCAACATATGCCAAGTACTGAAAGCGGCAGTGAGTCACATTTTGCACAAACTCCAATGCAGTTTTCAAAATACCCCAAATATACCGATTTCGAGGCATGAGCCATATTTGTAGTGAAATTCTGGCTCTCTGCACATATTCGCAGTTTGAAATTACGAATTTTTATACCCAACATATGCCAAGTACTGAAAGCGGCGTTTGGTCACATATTTCCCAAACCTCCCTGCAGTTTTCAAAATATCCCAAACATCCCAATTTTGAGGTCTGAGCCATATTTTGGAACCAAATTCAGGCTCTCTGCACGTATTCGCTGTTTGAAATTACGACTTTTATACCCAACATATGCCAAGTACTGAAAGCAGCGTTTGGTCATATATGTCCCAAACTCCCCTGCAGTTTTCAAAATATCCCAAACATCCCAATTTCGAGGCCTGAGCCATATTTTCGAGCCAAATTCTGACTCTCTGCACGTATTCGCAGTATGAAATTACGACTTTTTTATACCCAACATATGCGAAGTACTGAAAGTGGCGTTTGGTCACATTTCTCCCAAACCTCCCTGCAGTTTTCAAAATATTCCAAACATCCCAATTTCGAGGCCTGAGCCATATTTTGTAACCAAATTCAGGCTCGCTGCACGTATTCGCAGTTTGAAATTGCGAATTTTCATACCCAACATATGCCAAGTACTGAAAGCGGCGTTTGGTCACATTTGTCCCAAACCCCCCTGCAGTTTTCAAAATATCCTAAACATCCCAATTTCGAGGCCTGAGCCATATTTTAGAGGCACATTCTGGTTCTCTGCACGTATTTGCTGTTTCAAATTACGTCTTTTTATACCCAACATATGCAAAGTACTGAAAGCGGCAGTGAGTCACATTTTGCACAAACTCCAATGCAGTTTTCGAAATAATCCAAACATCCCAATTTCGAGGCCTGAGCCATATTTTCGAGCCAAATTCTGACTCTTTGCACGTATTCGCAGTTTGAAATTACGAATTTTTTATACCCAACATATGCGAAGTACTGAAAGCGGCGTTTGGTCACATTTGTCCCAAACCTCCCTGCAGTTTTCAAAATATTCCAAACATCCCAATTTCGCGGCCTGAGCCATATTTTGGAGCCAAATTCAGGCTCGCTGCACGTATTCGCAGTTTGAAATTATGACTTTTCATACCCAACATATGCCAAGTACTAAAAGCGGCGTTTGGTCACATTTGTCCCAAACCCCCTGCAGTTTTCAAAATATCCCAAACATCCCAATTTCGAGGCCAGAGCCATATTTTGGAGGCAAATTCTGGCTCTATGCACGTATTCGCAGTTTTAAATAACGACTTTTTATACCCAACATATATCACGTCCTGAAAGCGGCAGTGAGTTACATTTTGCACAAACTCCCCTGCAGTTTTCGAAATATCCCAAATATCCCAATTTCGAGGCCTGAGCCATATTTTGGAGCCAAATTCTGGCTCTCTGCAAGTATTCGTAGTTTGAAATTACGATTTTTTATACCCAACATATGCCAAGTACTGAAAACGGCGTTTATTCACATTTGTCCCAAACCCCCCTGCAGTTTTCGAAATATCCCAAGTATCCCAATTTCGAGGCCTGAGCCATATTTTGGAGCCAAATTCTGGCTCTCTGCAAGTATTCGCAGTTTGAAATTACGATTTTTATACCCAACATATGCCAAGTACTGAAAGCGGCAGTGTTTCACATTTTGCACAAACTCTCCTGCAGTTTTCAAAATATCCCAAACATCCCAATTTCGAAGCCAGAGTCATATTTTGGAGCCAAATTCTTGCTCTCTGTACGTATTCGCAGTTTGATATTACGAATTTTTATACCCAACATATGCCAAGTACTGAAAGCGGCAGTGTTTCACATTTTGCACAAACTCTCCTGCAGTTTTCGAAATATCCCAAACATTCCAATTTCGAGGCCTGAGCCATATTTTGGAGGAAAATTTTGGCTCTCTGCACGTATTCGCAGTTTGAAATTAAAACTTTTTTATACCCAACATATGCCAAGTACTGAAAGCGGCGTTTGGTCACATTTGTCCCAATCCTCCCTGCAATTTTCAAAATATCCCAAATATCCCGATTTCGAGGCCTGAGCCATATTTTGGAGTCAAATTTTGGCTCTCTGCACGTATTCGCTGTTTGAAATTACAATTTTTTTATACCCAACATATGCCAAATACTAAAAGCGGCAGAGTTTCACATTTTGCACAAACTCCCCTGCAGTTTTCAAAATATCCCAAACATCCCAATTTCGAGGCCTGAACCATATTTTGGAGTCAAATTTTGGCTCTCTGCACGTATTCGCTGTTTGAAATTACGACTTTTTATACCCAACATATGCCAAGTACTGAAAGCGGCAGTGAGTCACATTTTGCACAAACTCCAATGCAGTTTTCAAAATACCCCAAATATACCGATTTCGAGGCATGAGCTATATTTGGAGTGAAATTCTGGCTCTCTGCACGTATTCGCAGTTTGAAATTACGAATTTTTATACCCAACATATGCCAAGTACTGAAATCGGCGTTTGGTCATATATGTCCCAAACTCCCCTGCAGTTTTCAAAATATCCCAAACATCCCAATTTCGAGGCCTGAGCCATATTTTCGAGCCAAATTCTGACTCTCTGCACGTATTCGCAGTATGAAATTACGAATTTTTTATACCCAACATATGCGAAGTACTGAAAGTGGCGTTTGGTCACATTTGTCCCAATCCTCCCTGCAGTTTTCAAAATATTCCAAACATCCCAATTTCGAGGCCTGAGCCATATTTTGTAACCAAATTCAGGCTCGCTGCACGTATTCGCAGTTTGAAATTGCGAATTTTCATACCCAACATATGCCAAGTACTGAAAGCGGCGTTTGGTCACATTTGTCCCAAACCCCCCTGCAGTTTTCAAAATATCCTAAACATCCCAATTTCATGGCCTGAGCCATATTTTAGAGGCAAATTCTGGCTCTATGCACGTATTCGCAGTTTGAAATAACGAATTTTTATACCCAACATATATCAAGTCCTGAAAGTGGCAGTGAGTCACATTTTGCAAAAACTCCCCTGCAGTTTTCGAAATATCCCAAAAATCCTAATTTCGAGGCCTGAGTCATATTTTGGAGCCAAATTCTGGCTCTCTGCACATATTCGCAGTATGAAATTACGACTTTTTATACCCAACATATGCCAAGTACTGAAAGCGGCAGTGAGTCACATGTTGCACAAACTCCAATGTAGTTTTCAAAATATCCCAAATATCCCGATTTCGAGGCCTGAGCCATATTTTGGAGCAAAATTCTGGCTCTCTGCACGTATTCGCAGTTTGAAATTACTACTTTTTATACCCAACATACGCCAAGCACTGAAAGCGGCGTTTGGTCATATTTGTCCCAAACTCCCCTGCAGTCTTCAAAATATCCCAAACTTCCCAATTTCGAGGCCTGAGCCATATTTTGGAACCAAATTCAGGCTCTCTGCACGTATTCGCTGTTTGAAATTACGACTTTTGTACCCAACATATGCCAAGTACTGAAAGCGGCGTTTGGTCATATATGTCCCAAACTCCCCTGCAGTTTTCAAAATATCCCAAACATCCCAATTTCGAGGCCTGAGCCATATTTTGGAGCCAAATTCTGGCTCTCTGCACGTTTTCGCAGTTTGAAATTGCGACTTTTTTATACCCAACATATGCCACGCACTGAAAGCGGCGTTTGGTCACATTTGTCCCAATCCCCCCTGCAATTTTCGAAATATCCCAAACATCCCAATTTCGAGGCCTGAGCCATATTTTGGTGCCAAATTCTGGCTCTCTGCACGTATTTGCTGTTTGAAATTACGACTTTTTATACCCAACATATGCCAAGTACTGAAAGCGGCATTGAGTCACATTTTGCACAAACTCCACTGCAGTATTCAAAATATCCTAAATATCGCAATTTTGAGGCCTGAGCCATATTTTGGAGCCAAATTCTGGTTCTCTGCACGTATTTGCTGTTTGAAATTACCACTTTTTATACCCAACATATGCCAAGTACTGAAAGCGGCAGTTAGTCACATTTTGCACAAAGTCCTCTGCAGTTTTCAAAATATCCCAAATATCCCATTTTCGAGTCCTGAGTCATATTTTGGAGCCAAATTCTGGCTCTCTGCACGTATTCGCAGTTTGAAATTACGACTTTTTTATACCCAACATATGCCAAGTACTGATAGCGGCGTTTGGTCACATTTGTCCCAATCCCCCCTGCAATTTTCGAAATATCCCAAACATCCCAATTTCGAGGCCTGAGCCATATTTTGGAGCCAAATTCTGGCTCTCTGCACGTATTTGCTGTTTGAAATTACGACTTTTTATACCCAACATATGCCAAGTACTGAAAGCGGCATTGAGTCACATTTTACACAAACTCCACTGCAGTATTCAAAATATCCTAAATATCGCAATTTTGAGGCATGAGCCATATTTTGGAGCCAAATTCTGGTTCTCTGCACGTATTTGCTGTTTGAAATTACCACTTTTTATACCCAACATATGCCAAGTACTGAAAGCGGCAGTTAGTCACATTTTGCACAAACTCCAATGCAGTTTTCAAAATAATCCAAACATCCCAATTTCGAGGCCTGAGCCATATTTTCGAGCCAAATTCTGACTCTCTGCACGTATTCGCAGTTTGAAATTACGACTTTTTTATACCCAACATATGCGAAGTACTGAAAGTGGCGTTTGGTCATATTTGTCCCAAACCTCCCTGCAGTTTTCAAAATATTCCAAACATCCCAATTTCGAGGCCTGAGCCATATTTTGTAGCCAAATTCAGGCTCGCTGCTCGTATTCGCAGTTTGAAATTGCGAATTTTCATACCCAACATATGCCAAGTACTGAAAGCGGCGTTTGGTCACATTCGTCACAAACCCCCCTGCAGCTTTCAAAATATCCCAAACATCCCAATTTCGAGGCCTGAGCCATATTTTGGAGGCAAATTCTGGCTCTATGCACGTATTCGCAGTTTGAAATAACGAATTTTTATACCCAACATATATTAAGTCCTGAAAGTGGCAGTGAGTCACATTTTGCACAAACTCCCCTGCAGTTTTCAAAATATCCCAAACATCCCAATTTCGAGGCCTGAGTCATATTTTGGAGCCAAATTCTGGCTCTCTGCACGTATTCGCAGTATGAAATTACGAAATTTTTACCCAACATATTCCAAGTACTGAAAGCGGCGTTTGGTCACATTTGTCCTAAACCTCCCTGCAGTTTTCAGAGCGGCGTTTGGTCACATTTGTCATAAACCTCCCTGCAGTTTTCAAAATATCCTAAACGTTCCAATTTCGAGGCCTGAGCCATATTTTCGAGCCAAATTCTGGCTCTTTGCACGTATTCGTAGTTTGAAAATACGACTTTTAATACCCAACATATGCCAAGTACTGAAAGCGGCAGTGAGTCACATTTTGCACAAAGTCCCCTGCAGTTTTCAAAATATCCCAAATACCCCAATTTCGAGGCCCGAGCCATATTTTGGAACTAAATTCTGTCTCTCTGCACGTATTCGCAGTTTGAAATTACGATTTTTTTATACCCAACATATGCCAAGTACTGAAAGCAGCGTTTGGTCACATTTGTCCCAATCCCCCCTGCAATTTTCAAAATATCCCAAAAATCCCAATTTCGAGGCCTGAGTCATATTTTGGAGTAAAATTCTGGCTCTCTGCACGTATTCGCTGTTTGAAATTATGACTTTTTATACCCAACATATGCCAAGTACTGAAAGCGGCAGTGAGTCACATGTTGCACAAACTCCAATGCAGTTTTCAAAATATCCCAAATATCCCGATTTCGTGGCCTGAGCCATATTTTGGAGCAAAATTCTGGCTCTCTGCACGTATTCGCAGTTTGAAATTACGACTTTTTATACCCAACATACGCCAAGCACTGAAAGCGGCGTTTGGTCATATTTGTCCCAAACTCCCCTTCAGTCTTCAAAATATCCCAAACTTCCCAATTTCGAGGCCTGAGCCATATTTTATAGCCAAATTCAGGCTCTCTGCACGTATTCGCAGTTTGAAATTACGACTTTTACCCAACATATGCCAGGTACTGAAAGCGGCGTTTGGTCATATTTGTCCCAAACTCCCCTGCAGTCTACAAAATATCTCAAACATCCCAATTTCGAGGCCTGAGCCATATTTTGGAGTCAAATTCTGGCTCTCTGCACGTATTCGCAGTTTGAAATTACGACTTCTTTCACCCAACATGGGCCAAGTACTGAAAGTGGCAGTTAGTCACATTTTGCACAAACTCCAATGCAGTTTTCAAAATAATCCAAACATCCCAATTTCGAGGAATGAACCATATTTTCGAGCCAAATTCTTACTCTCTGCACGTATTCGCAGTATGAAATTACGACTTTTTTATACCCAACATATGCGAAGTACTGAAAGTGGCGTTTGGTCACATTTGTCCCAAACCTCCCTGCAGTTTTCAAAATATTCCAAACATCCCAATTTCGAGGCCTGAGCCATATTTTGTAACCAAATTCAGGCTCGCTGCACGTATTCGCAGTTTGAAATTGCGAATTTTCATACCCAACATATGCCAAGTACTGAAAGCGGCGTTTGGTCACATTTGTCCCAAACCCCCCTGCAGTTTTCGAAATATCCCAAACATCCCAATTTCGAGGCCTGAGCCATATTTTGGTGCCAAATTCTGGCTCTCTGCACGTATTTGCTGTTTGAAATTACGACTTTTTATACCCAACATATGCCAAGTACTGAAAGCGGCATTGAGTCACATTTTGCACAAACTCCACTGCAGTATTCAAAATATCCTAAATATCGCAATTTTGAGGCCTGAGCCATATTTTGGAGCAAAATTCTGGCTCTCTGCACGTATTCGCAGTTTGAAATTACTACTTTTTATACCCAACATACGCCAAGCACTGAAAGCGGCGTTTGGTCATATTTGTCCCAAACTCCCCTGCAGTCTTCAAAATATCCCAAACTTCCCAATTTCGAGGCCTGAGCCATATTTTGGAACCAAATTCAGGCTCTCTGCACGTATTCGCTGTTTGAAATTACGACTTTTGTACCCAACATATGCCAAGTACTGAAAGCGGCGTTTGGTCATATATGTCCCAAACTCCCCTGCAGTTTTCAAAATATCCCAAACATCCCAATTTCGAGGCCTGAGCCATATTTTGGAGCCAAATTCTGGCTCTCTGCACGTTTTCGCAGTTTGAAATTGCGACTTTTTTATACCCAACATATGCCACGCACTGAAAGCGGCGTTTGGTCACATTTGTCCCAATCCCCCCTGCAATTTTCGAAATATCCCAAACATCCCAATTTCGAGGCCTGAGCCATATTTTGGTGCCAAATTCTGGCTCTCTGCACGTATTTGCTGTTTGAAATTACGACTTTTTATACCCAACATATGCCAAGTACTGAAAGCGGCATTGAGTCACATTTTGCACAAACTCCACTGCAGTATTCAAAATATCCTAAATATCGCAATTTTGAGGCCTGAGCCATATTTTGGAGCCAAATTCTGGTTCTCTGCACGTATTTGCTGTTTGAAATTACCACTTTTTATACCCAACATATGCCAAGTACTGAAAGCGGCAGTTAGTCACATTTTGCACAAAGTCCTCTGCAGTTTTCAAAATATCCCAAATATCCCATTTTCGAGTCCTGAGTCATATTTTGGAGCCAAATTCTGGCTCTCTGCACGTATTCGCAGTTTGAAATTACGACTTTTTTATACCCAACATATGCCAAGTACTGATAGCGGCGTTTGGTCACATTTGTCCCAATCCCCCCTGCAATTTTCGAAATATCCCAAACATCCCAATTTCGAGGCCTGAGCCATATTTTGGAGCCAAATTCTGGCTCTCTGCACGTATTTGCTGTTTGAAATTACGACTTTTTATACCCAACATATGCCAAGTACTGAAAGCGGCATTGAGTCACATTTTACACAAACTCCACTGCAGTATTCAAAATATCCTAAATATCGCAATTTTGAGGCATGAGCCATATTTTGGAGCCAAATTCTGGTTCTCTGCACGTATTTGCTGTTTGAAATTACCACTTTTTATACCCAACATATGCCAAGTACTGAAAGCGGCAGTTAGTCACATTTTGCACAAACTCCAATGCAGTTTTCAAAATAATCCAAACATCCCAATTTCGAGGCCTGAGCCATATTTTCGAGCCAAATTCTGACTCTCTGCACGTATTCGCAGTTTGAAATTACGACTTTTTTATACCCAACATATGCGAAGTACTGAAAGTGGCGTTTGGTCATATTTGTCCCAAACCTCCCTGCAGTTTTCAAAATATTCCAAACATCCCAATTTCGAGGCCTGAGCCATATTTTGTAGCCAAATTCAGGCTCGCTGCTCGTATTCGCAGTTTGAAATTGCGAATTTTCATACCCAACATATGCCAAGTACTGAAAGCGGCGTTTGGTCACATTCGTCACAAACCCCCCTGCAGCTTTCAAAATATCCCAAACATCCCAATTTCGAGGCCTGAGCCATATTTTGGAGGCAAATTCTGGCTCTATGCACGTATTCGCAGTTTGAAATAACGAATTTTTATACCCAACATATATTAAGTCCTGAAAGTGGCAGTGAGTCACATTTTGCACAAACTCCCCTGCAGTTTTCAAAATATCCCAAACATCCCAATTTCGAGGCCTGAGTCATATTTTGGAGCCAAATTCTGGCTCTCTGCACGTATTCGCAGTATGAAATTACGAAATTTTTACCCAACATATTCCAAGTACTGAAAGCGGCGTTTGGTCACATTTGTCCTAAACCTCCCTGCAGTTTTCAGAGCGGCGTTTGGTCACATTTGTCATAAACCTCCCTGCAGTTTTCAAAATATCCTAAACGTTCCAATTTCGAGGCCTGAGCCATATTTTCGAGCCAAATTCTGGCTCTTTGCACGTATTCGTAGTTTGAAAATACGACTTTTAATACCCAACATATGCCAAGTACTGAAAGCGGCAGTGAGTCACATTTTGCACAAAGTCCCCTGCAGTTTTCAAAATATCCCAAATACCCCAATTTCGAGGCCCGAGCCATATTTTGGAACTAAATTCTGTCTCTCTGCACGTATTCGCAGTTTGAAATTACGATTTTTTTATACCCAACATATGCCAAGTACTGAAAGCAGCGTTTGGTCACATTTGTCCCAATCCCCCCTGCAATTTTCAAAATATCCCAAAAATCCCAATTTCGAGGCCTGAGTCATATTTTGGAGTAAAATTCTGGCTCTCTGCACGTATTCGCTGTTTGAAATTATGACTTTTTATACCCAACATATGCCAAGTACTGAAAGCGGCAGTGAGTCACATGTTGCACAAACTCCAATGCAGTTTTCAAAATATCCCAAATATCCCGATTTCGTGGCCTGAGCCATATTTTGGAGCAAAATTCTGGCTCTCTGCACGTATTCGCAGTTTGAAATTACGACTTTTTATACCCAACATACGCCAAGCACTGAAAGCGGCGTTTGGTCATATTTGTCCCAAACTCCCCTTCAGTCTTCAAAATATCCCAAACTTCCCAATTTCGAGGCCTGAGCCATATTTTATAGCCAAATTCAGGCTCTCTGCACGTATTCGCAGTTTGAAATTACGACTTTTACCCAACATATGCCAGGTACTGAAAGCGGCGTTTGGTCATATTTGTCCCAAACTCCCCTGCAGTCTACAAAATATCTCAAACATCCCAATTTCGAGGCCTGAGCCATATTTTGGAGTCAAATTCTGGCTCTCTGCACGTATTCGCAGTTTGAAATTACGACTTCTTTCACCCAACATGGGCCAAGTACTGAAAGTGGCAGTTAGTCACATTTTGCACAAACTCCAATGCAGTTTTCAAAATAATCCAAACATCCCAATTTCGAGGAATGAACCATATTTTCGAGCCAAATTCTTACTCTCTGCACGTATTCGCAGTATGAAATTACGACTTTTTTATACCCAACATATGCGAAGTACTGAAAGTGGCGTTTGGTCACATTTGTCCCAAACCTCCCTGCAGTTTTCAAAATATTCCAAACATCCCAATTTCGAGGCCTGAGCCATATTTTGTAACCAAATTCAGGCTCGCTGCACGTATTCGCAGTTTGAAATTGCGAATTTTCATACCCAACATATGCCAAGTACTGAAAGCGGCGTTTGGTCACATTTGTCCCAAACCCCCCTGCAGTTTTCAAAATATCCCAAACATCCCAATTTCGAGGCCTGAGCCATATTTTGGAGGCAAATTCTGGCTCTATGCACGTATTTGCAGTTTGAAATAACGAATTTTTATACCCAACATATGCCAAGTACTGAAAGCGGCAGTGAGTCACATGTTGCACAAACTCCAATGTAGTTTTCAAAATATCCCAAATATCCCGATTTCGAGGCCTGAGCCATATTTTGGAGCAAAATTCTGGCTCTCTGCACGTATTCGCAGTCTGAAATTACGACTTTTTATACCCAACATACGCCAAGCACTGAAAGCGGCGTTTGGTCATATTTGTCCCAAACTCCCCTGCAGTCTTCAAAATATCCCAAACTTACCAATTTCGAGGCCTGAGCCATATTTTGTAGCCAAATTCAGGCTCTCTGCACGTATTCGCAGTTTGAAATTGCGACTTTTATACCCAACATATGCCAGGTACTGAATGCGGCGTTTGGTCATATTTGTCCGAAACTCCCCTGCAGTCTTCAAAATATCTCAAACATCCCAATTTCGAGGCCTGAGCCATATTTTGGCGTCAAATTCTGGCTCTCTGCACGTATTCGCAGTTTGAAATTACGACTTCTTTCACCCAAAATGCGCCAAGTACTGAAAGCGGCAGTTAATCACATTTTGCACAAAGTCCCCTGAAGTTTTCAAAATATCCCAATTTCGAGGCTTTTGCCATATTTTGGAGCCAAATTCTGGCTCTCTCCACGTATTCGCAGCTTGGAATTTCGACTTTTTTATACCCAACATATGCCAAGTACTGAAAGCGGCAGCGAGATACATTTTGCACCAAGTCCCCTGCCGTTTTCAAAATATCCCAAACATCTCAATTTCGAGGCCTGAGCCATATTTTCCAGCCAAATTCTAGCTCTCTGCACGTATTCGCAGTTTGAAATTACGACTTTTTATACCCAACATATGCCAAGTACTGAAAGCGGCGTTTGGTCACATTTTTCCCAATCCCACCAGCAATTTTCAAAATATCCTAAACATCTCATTTTCGAGGCCTGAGCCATATTTTGGAGCAAAATTCTGGCTCTGCACGTATTCGCTGTTTGAAATTACGACTTTTTATACCCAACATATGCCAAGTACTGAAAGCAGCAGTGAGTCACATTTTGCACAAACTCCAATGCAGTTTTCAAAATATCCCAAATATCCCGATTTCGAGGCCTGAGCCATATTTGGAGCCAAATTCTGACTCTCTGCACGTTTTCGCAGTGTGAAATTACGAATTTTTATACCCAACATATGCCAAGTACTGAAAGCGGCGTTTGGACACATATTTCCCAAACCTCCCTGCAGTTTTCAAAATATCCCAAACATCCCAATTTCGAGGTCTGAGCCATATTTTGGAACCAAATTCAGGCTCTCTGCAAGTATTCGCTGTTTGAAATTACGACTTTTATACCCAACATATGCCAAGTACTGAAAGCGGCGTTTGGTCATATTTGTACCAAACTCCCCTGCAGTTTTCAAAATATCCCAAACATCCCAATTTCGAGGACTGAGACATATTTTGGAGCCAAATTCTGGCTCTCTGAACGTTTTCGCAGTTTGAAATTGCGATTTATTATACCCAGCATATACCAAGTACTGAAAGCGGCGTTTGGTCACATTTGTCCCAATCCCCCCTGCAATTTTCAAATTATCCCAAACATCCCAATTTCGAGGCCTAAGCCATATTTTGCAGCCAAATTCTGGCTCTCTGCACGTATTCGCAGTTTTAAATTCCGAATTTTTTATACCCAACATATGCCAAGTACTGACAGCAGCAGTGAGTCACATTTTGCACAAAGTCCCCTGCAGTTTTCAAAATATCCCAAATATCCCAATTTCGAGGCATGAGCCATATTTTGGAGACAAATTCTGTCTCTCTGCACGTATTCGCAGTTTGAAATTACGACTTTTTTATACCCAACATATGCCAAGTACTGAAAGCGGCGTTTGGTCACATTTGTCCCAATCCCCCCTGCAATTTTCGAAATATCCCAAACATCCCAATTTCGAGGTCTGAGCCATATTTTGGAGCCAAATTCTGGTTCTCTGCACGTATTGGCTGTTTGAAATTACGACTTTTTATACCCAACATATGCCAAGTACTGAAAGCGGCAGTGAGTCACATTTTGCACAAACTCCAATGCAGTTTTCAAAATATCCCAAATATCCCGATTTCGAGGCCTGAGCCATATTTGGAGCCAAATTCTGACTCTCTGCACGTTTTCGCAGTTTGAAATTACGAATTTTTATACCCAACATATGCCAAGTACTGAAAGCGGCGTTTGGTCACATATTTCCCAAACCTCCCTGCAGTTTTCAAAATATCCCAAACATCCCAATTTCCACATATTTCCCAAACCTCCCTGCAGTTTTCAAAATATCCCAAACATCCCAATTTCGAGGTCTGAGCCATATTTTGGAACCAAATTCAGGCTCTCTGCACGTATTCGCTGTTTGAAATTACGACTTTTATACCCAACATATGCCAAGTACTGAAAGCGGCGTTTGGTCATATTTGTACCAAACTCCCCTGCAGTTTTCAAAATATCCCAAACATCCCAATTTCGAGGACTGAGACATATTTTGGAGCCAAATTCTGGCTCTCTGAACGTTTTCGCAGTTTGAAATTGCGATTTATTATACCCAGCATATACCAAGTACTGAAAGCGGCGTTTGGTCACATTTGTCCCAATCCCCCCTGCAATTTTCAAATTATCCCAAACATCCCAATTTCGAGGCCTAAGCCATATTTTGGAGCCAAATTCTGGCTCTCTGCACGTATTCGCAGTTTTAAATTCCGAATTTTTTATACCCAACATATGCCAAGTACTGACAGCAGCAGTGAGTCACATTTTGCACAAAGTCCCCTGCAGTTTTCAAAATATCCCAAATATCCCAATTTCGAGGCATGAGCCATATTTTGGAGACAAATTCTGTCTCTCTGCACGTATTCGCAGTTTGAAATTACGACTTTTTTATACCCAACATATGCCAAGTACTGAAAGCGGCGTTTGGTCACATTTGTCCCAATCCCCCCTGCAATTTTCGAAATATCCCAAACATCCCAATTTCGAGGTCTGAGCCATATTTTGGAGCCAAATTCTGGTTCTCTGCACGTATTGGCTGTTTGAAATTACGACTTTTTATACCCAACATATGCCAAGTACTGAAAGCGGCGTTTGGTCACATTTGTCCCAATCCCCACTGCAATTTTCGAAATATCCCAAACATCCCAATTTCGAGGTCTGAGCTATATTTTGGAGCCAAATTCTGGCTCTCTGCAGGTATTCGCAGTTTGAAATTACGACTTCTTTCACCCAAAATGCGCCAAGTACTGAAAGCGGCAGTTAATCACATTTTGCACAAAGTCCCCTGAAGTTTTCAAAATATCCCAATTTCGAGGCTTTTGCCATATTTTGGAGCCAAATTCTGGCTCTCTCCACGTATTCGCAGCTTGGAATTTCGACTTTTTTATACCCAACATATGCCAAGTACTGAAAGCGGCAGCGAGTCACATTTTGCACCAAGTCCCCTGCCGTTTTCAAAATATCCCAAACATCTCAATTTCGAGGCCTGAGCCATATTTTCCAGCCAAATTCTAGCTCTCTGCACGTATTCGCAGTTTGAAATTACGACTTTTTATACCCAACATATGCCAAGTACTGAAAGCGGCGTTTGGTCACATTTTTCCCAATCCCCCCTGCAATTTTCAAAATATCCTAAACATCTCATTTTCGAGGCCTGAGCCATATTTTGGAGCAAAATTCTGGCTCTGCACGTATTCGCTGTTTGAAATTGCGACTTTTTCTACCCAACATATGCCAAGTACTGAAAGCGGCAGTGAGTCACATTTTGCACAAACTCCAATGCAGTTTTCAAAATATCCCAAATATCCCGATTTCGAGGCCTGAGCCATATTTGGAGCCAAATTCTGACTCTCTGCACGTTTTCGCAGTTTGAAATTACGAATTTTTATACCCAACATATGCCAAGTACTGAAAGCGGCGTTTGGTCACATATTTCCCAAACCTCCCTGCAGTTTTCAAAATATCCCAAACATCCCAATTTCGAGGTCTGAGCCATATTTTGGAACCAAATTCAGGCTCTCTGCACGTATTCGCTGTTTGAAATTACGACTTTTATACCCAACATATGCCAAGTACTGAAAGCGGCGTTTGGTCATATTTGTACCAAACTCCCCTGCAGTTTTCAAAATATCCCAAACATCCCAATTTCGAGGACTGAGACATATTTTGGAGCCAAATTCTGGCTCTCTGAACGTTTTCGCAGTTTGAAATTGCGATTTATTATACCCAGCATATACCAAGTACTGAAAGCGGCGTTTGGTCACATTTGTCCCAATCCCCCCTGCAATTTTCAAATTATCCCAAACATCCCAATTTCGAGGCCTAAGCCATATTTTGGAGCCAAATTCTGGCTCTCTGCACGTATTCGCAGTTTTAAATTCCGAATTTTTTATACCCAACATATGCCAAGTACTGACAGCAGCAGTGAGTCACATTTTGCACAAAGTCCCCTGCAGTTTTCAAAATATCCCAAATATCCCAATTTCGAGGCATGAGCCATATTTTGGAGACAAATTCTGTCTCTCTGCACGTATTCGCAGTTTGAAATTACGACTTTTTTATACCCAACATATGCCAAGTACTGAAAGCGGCGTTTGGTCACATTTGTCCCAATCCCGCCTGCAATTTTCGAAATATCCCAAACATCCCAATTTCGAGGTCTGAGCCATATTTTGGAGCCAAATTCTGGTTCTCTGCACGTATTGGCTGTTTGAAATTACGACTTTTTATACCCAACATATGCCAAGTACTGAAAGCGGCGTTTGGTCACATTTGTCCCAATCCCCACTGCAATTTTCGAAATATCCCAAACATCCCAATTTCGAGGTCTGAGCTATATTTTGGAGCCAAATTCTGGCTCTCTGCACGTATTCGCAGTTTTAAATTCCGAATTTTTTATACCCAACATATGCCAAGTACTGACTGCAGCAGTGAGTCACATTTTGCACAAAGTCCCCTGCAGTTTTCAAAATATCCCAAATATCCCAATTTCGAGGCATGAGAAATATTTTGGAGACAAATTCTGTCTCTCTGCACGTATTCGCAGTTTGAAATTACGACTTTTTTATACCCAACATATGCCAAGTACTGAAAGCGGCGTTTGGTCACATTTGTCCCAATCCTCACTGCAATTTTCAAAATATCCCAAACATCCCGATTTCGAGGCCTGAGCCATATTTTGGAGTCAAATTTTGGCTCTCTGCACGTATTCGCTCTTTGAAATTACAACTTTTTTATACCCAACATATGCCAAGTACTAAAAGCGGCAGTGTTTCACATTTTGCACAAACTCCCCTGCAGTTTTCAAAATATCCCAAACATCCCAATTTCGAGGCCTGAGCCATATTTTGGAGTCAAATTTTGGCTCTCTGCACGTATTCGCTGTTTGAAATTACGACTTTTTATTCCCAACATATGCCTAGTACTGAAAGCGGCAGTGAGTCACATTTTGCACAAACTCCAAAGCAGTTTTCAAAATATCCCAAATATCCCGATTTTGAGGCCTGAGCCATATTTTGGAGCCAAATTCTGGCTCTCTGCACATATTCGCAGTTTGAAATTACGACTTTTTATACCCAACATACGCCAAGTACTAAAAGCGGCTTTTGGTCACATTTGTCCCAATCTCCACTGAAGTTTTCAAAATATCGCAATCATCCCAATTTCGAGGCCTGAGCCATATTTTGGAACCAAATTCAAGCTCTCTGCACGTATTCGCTGTTTGAAATTACGACTTTTATACCCAACATATGCCAAGTACTGAAAGCGGCGTTTGGTCATATTTGTCCCAAACTCCCCTGCAGTTTTCAAAATATCCCAAACATCCCAATTTCGAGGCCTCAGCCATATTTTGGAGCCAAATTCTGGCTCTCTGCACGTTTTCGCAGTTTGAAATTGCGACTTTTTTATACCCAACATATGCCAAGTACTGACAGCGGCAGTGAGTCACATTTTGCACAAAGTCCCCTGCAGTTTTCAAAATATCCCAAACATCCCAATTTCGAGGCCTGAGCCATATTTTGGAGCCAAATTCTGGCTCTCTGCACGTATTTGCTGTTTGAAATTACGACTTTTTATACCCAACATATGCCAAGTACTGAAAACGGCAGTTAGTCACATTTTGCACAAACTCCAATGCAGTTTTCAAAATAATCCAAACATCCCAATTTCGAGGCCTGAGCCATATTTTCGAGCCAAATTCTGACTCTCTGCACGTATTCGCAGTTTGAAATTACGACTTTTTTATACCCAACATATGCGAAGTACTGAAAGTGGCGTTTGGTCACATTTGTCCCAAACCTCACTGCAGTTTTCAAAATATTCCAAACATCCCAATTTCGAGGCCTGAGCCATATGTTGGAGCCAAATTCAGGCTCGCTGCACGTATTCGCAGTTTGAAATTGTGACTTTTCATACCAATCATATGCCAAGTACTGAAAGCGGCGTTTGGTCACATTTGTCCCAAACCCGCCTGCAGTTTTCAAAATATCCCAAACATCACAATTTCGAGGCCTGAGCCATATTTTGGAGGCAAATTCTGGCTCTATGCACGTATTCGCAGTTTGAAATAACGACTTTTTATACCCAACATATATCAAGTCCTGAAAGCAGCAGTGAGTCACATTTTGCACAAACTCCCCTGCAGTTTTCGAAATATCCCAAATATCCCAATTTCGATGCCTGAGTCATATTTTGGAGCCAAATTCTGGCTCTCTGCACGTATTCGCAGTTTGAAATTACGACTTTTTTATACCCAACATATGCCAAGAACTGAAAGCGGCGTTTGGTCACATTTGTCCCAATCCCCCCTGCAATTTTCAAAATATCCCACACATCCCAAATTCGAGGCCTAAGCCATATTTTGGAGCCAAATTCTGGCTCTCTGCACGTATTCGCAGTTTTAAATTCCGAATTTTTTATACCCAACATATGCCAAGTACTGACAGCGGCAGTGAGTCACATTTTGCACAAAGTCCCCTGCAGTTTTCAAAATATCCCAAATATCCCAATTTCGTGGCCTGAGTCATATTTTTGAGCCAAATTCTGGCTCTCTGCACGTATTCGCAGTTTGAAATTACGACTTTTTTATACCCAACATATGCCAAGAACTGAAAGCGGCGTTTGGTCACATTTGTCCCAATCCCCCCTGCAATTTTCGAAATATCCCAAACATCCCAATTTCGAGGCCTGAGCCATATTTTGGAGCCAAATTCTGGCTCTCTGCACGTATTGGCTGTTTGAAATTACGACTTTTTATACCCAACATATGCCAAGTACTGAAAGCGGCATTGAGTCACATTTATCACAAACTCCACTGCAGTTTTCAAAATATCCTAAATATCCCAATTTTGAGGCCTGAGCCATATTTTGGAGCCAAATTCTGGTTCTCTGCACGTATTTGCTGTTTGAAATTACGACTTTTTATACCCAACATATGCCAAGTACTGAAAGAGGCAGTTAGTCACATTTTGCACAAACTCCAATGCAGTTTTCAAAATAATCCAAACATCCCAATTTCGAGGCCTGAGCCATATTTTCCAGCCAAATTCTGACTCTCTGCATGTATTCGCAGTTTGAAATTACGACTTTTTTATACCCAACATATGCGAAGTACTGAAAGTGGCGTTTGGTCACATTTGTCCCAAACCTCCCTGCAGTTTACAAAATATTCCAAACATCCCAATTTCGAGGCCTGAGCCACATTTTGGAGCCAAATTCAGGCTCGCTGCACGTATTCGCAGTTTGAAGTTGCGACTTTTCATACCCAACATATGCCAAGTACTGAAAGCGGCGTTTGGTCAAATTTGTCCCAAACCCCCCTGCAGTTTTCAAAACATCCCAAACATCCCAATTTCGAGGCCTGAGCCATATTTTGGAGGCAAATTTTGGCTCTCTGCACGTATTTGCAGTTTGAAATAACGACTTTTTATACCCAACATATATCAAGTCCTGAAAGGGGCAGTGAGTCACATTTTGCACAAACTCCCCTGCAGTTTTCGAAATATCCCAAATATCCCAATTTCGAGGCGTGAGTCATATTTTGGAGCCAAATTCTGGCTCTCTGCACGTATTCGCAGTTTGAAATTACGATTTTTTATACCCAACATATGCCAAGTACTGAAAACAGCGTTTATTCACATTTGTCCCAAACCCCCCTGCAATTTTCGAAATATCCCAAATATCCCAATTTCGAGGCCTGATCCATATTTTGGAGCCAAATTCTGGCTCTCTGCAAGTATTCGAAGTTTGAAATTACGATTTTTTATACCCAACATATGCCAAGTACTGAAAGCGGCAGTGTTTCACATTTTGCACAAACTCTCCTGCAGTTTTCAAAATATCCCAAACATCCCAATTTCGAGGCCAGAGTCATATTTTGGAGCCAAATTCTTGCTCTCTGTACGTATTCGCAGTTTGATATTACAAATTTTTATACCCAACATATGCCAAGTACTGAAAGCGGCAGTGTTTCACATTTTGCACAAACTCTCCTGCAGTTTTCAAAATATCCCAAACATCCCAATTTCGAGGCCTGAGCCATATTTTGGAGCCAAATTTTGGCTGTCTGCACGTATTCGCAGTTTGAAATTACAACTTTTTTATACCCAACATATGCCAAGTACTGAAAGCAGCGTTTGGTCACATTTGTCCCAATCCTCCCTGCAATTTTCCAAATATCCCAAACATACCGATTTCGAGGCCTGAGCTATATTTTGGAGTCAAATTTTGGCTCTCTGCACGTATTCGCTGTTTGAAATTACAACTTTTTTATACCCAACATATGTTAAGTACTGAAAGCGGCAGTGAGTCACATTTTGCACAAACTCCAATGCAGTTCTCGAAATAATCCAAACATCCCAATTTCGAGGCCTGAGCCATATTTTGGAGCCAAATTCTGGCTCTCTGTACGTATTCGCAGTTTGATATTACGAATTTTTATACCCAACATATGCCAAGTACTGAAAGCGGCAGTGTTTCACATTTTGCACAAACTATCCTGCAGTTTTCAAAATATCCCAAACATCCCAATTTCGAGGCCTGAGCCATATTTTGGAGCCAAATTTTGGCTCTCTGCACGTATTCGCAGTTTGAAATTAAAACTTTTTTATACCCAAAATATGCCAAGTACTGAAAGCGGCGTTTGATCACATTTGTCCCAATCCTCCCTGCAATTTTCAAAATATCCCAAACATCCCGATTTCGGGGCCTGAGCCATATTTTGGAGTCAAATTTTGGCTCTCTGCACGTATTCGCTGTTTGAAATTACAACTTTTTTATACACAACATATGCCAAGTACTGAAAGCGGCAGTGAGTCACATTTTGCACAAACTCCAATGCAGTTTTCAAAATATCCCAAATATCCCGATTTCGAGGCCTGAGCCATATTTTGGAGCCAAATTCTGGCTCTCTGCACGTATTTGCTGTTTGAAATTATGACTTTTTATACCCAACATATGCCAAGTACTAAAAGCGGCATTGAGTCACATTTTGCATAAACTCCACTGCAGTTTTCAAAATATCCTAAATATCCCAATTTTGAGGCCTGAGCCATATTTTGGAGCCAAATTCTGGTTCTCTGCACGTATTTGTTGTTTGAAAATACGACTTTTTATACCCAACATATGCCAAGTACTGAAAGCGGCAGTTAGTCACATTTTGCACAAACTCCAATGCAGTTTTCAAAATAATCCAAACATCCCAATTTCGAGGCCTGAGCCATATTTTCGAGCCAAATTCTGACTCTCTGCATGTATTCGCAGTTTGAAATTGCGACTTTTCATACCCAACATATGCCAAGTACTGAAAGCGGCGTTTGGTCACATTTGTCCCAAACCCCCCTGCAGTTTTCAAAATATCCCAAACATCCCAATTTCGAGGCCTGAGCCATATTTTGGAGCCAAATTCTGGCTCTCTGCACGTTTTCGCAGTTTGAAATTGCGACTTTTTTATAACCAACATAGGTAAAGTACTGAAAGCGGCGTTTGGTCACATTTGTCCCAATCCCCCCTGCAATTTTCAAAATATCCCAAACATCCCAAATTCGAGGCCTAAGCCATATTTTGGAGCCAAATTCTGGCTCTCTGCACGTATTCGCAGTTTTAAATTCCGAATTTTTTATACCCAACATATGCCAAGTACTGACAGCGGCAGTGAGTCACATTTTGCACAAAGTCCACTGCAGTTTTCAAAATATCCCAAATATCCCAATTTCGTGGCCTGAGTCATATTTTTGAGCCAAATTCTGGCTCTCTGCACGTATTCGCAGTTCTAAATTACGACTTTTTTATACCCAACATATGCCAAGAACTGAAAGCGGCGTTTGGTCACATTTGTCCCAATCCCCCCTGCAATTTTCGAAATATCCCAAACATCCCAATTTCGAGGCCTGAGCCATATTTTGGAGCCAAATTCTGGCTCTCTGCACGTATTTGCTGTTTGAAATTATGACTTTTTATACCCAACATATGCCAAGTACTGAAAGCGGCTTTGAGTCACATTTTGCACAAACTCCACTGCAGTTTTCAAAATATCCTAAATATCCCAATTTTGAGGCCTGAGCCATATTTTGGAGCCAAATTCTGGTTCTCTGCACGTATTTGCTGTTTGAAATTACGACTTTTTATACCCAACATATGCCAAGTACTGAAAGCGGAAGTTAGTCACATTTTGCACAAACTCCAATGCAGTTTTCAAAATAATCCAAACATCCCAATTTCGAGGCCTGAGCCATATTTTCGAGCCAAATTCTGACTCTCTGCACGTATTCGCAGTTTGAAATTACGACTTTTTTATACCCAACATATGCCAAGTACTGAAAGTGGCGTTTGGTCACATTTGTCCCAAACCTCCCTGCAGTTTACAAAATATTCCAAACATCCCAATTTCGAGGCCTGAGCCACATTTTGTAGCCAAATTCAGGCTCGCTGCACGTATTCGCAGTTTGAAATTGCGACTTTTCATACCCAACATATGCCAAGTACTGAAAGCGGCGTTTGGTCACATTTGTCCCAAACCCCCCTGCAGTTTTCAAAATATCCCAAACATCCCAATTTCGAGGCCTGAGCCATGTTTTGGAGGCAAATTCTGGCTCTATGCACGTATTTGCAGTTTGAAATAACGACATTTTATACCCAACATATATCGAGTCCTGAAAGCGGCAGTGATTCACATTTTGCACAAACTCACCTGCAGTTTTCGAAATATCCCAAATATCCCATTTTCGAGGCCAAAGTCATATTTTGGAGCCAAATTCTGGCTCTCTGCACGTATTTGTTGTTTGAAAATACGACTTTTTATACCCAACATATGCCAAGTACTGAAAGCGGCAGTTAGTCACATTTTGCACAAACTCCAATGCAGTTTTCAAAATAATCCAAACATCCCAATTTCGAGGCCTGAGCCATATTTTCGAGCCAAATTATGACTCTCTGCACGTATTCGCAGTTTGAAATTGCGACTTTTCATACCCAACATATGCCAAGTACTGAAAGCGGCGTTTGGTCACATTTGTCCCAAACCCCCCTGCAGTTTTCAAAATATCCCAAACATCCCAATTTCGAGGCCTGAGCCATATTTTGGAGCCAAATTCTGGCTCTCTGCACGTTTTCGCAGTTTGAAATTGCGACTTTTTTATAACCAACATATGCCAAGTACTGAAAGCGGCGTTTGGTCACATTTGTCCCAATCCCCCCTGCAATTTTCAAAATATCCCAAACATCCCAAATTCGAGGCCTAAGCCATATTTTGGAGCCAAATTCTGGCTCTCTGCACGTATTCGCAGTTTTAATTTCCGAATTTTTTATACCCAACATATGCCAAGTACTGACAGCGGCAGTGAGTCACATTTTGCACAAAGTCCCCTGCAGTTTTCAAAATATCCCAAATATCCCAATTTCGTGGCCTGAGTCATATTTTTGAGCCAAATTCTGGCTCTCTGCACGTATTCGCAGTTCTAAATTACGACTTTTTTATACCCAACATATGCCAAGAACTGAAAGCGGCGTTTGGTAACATTTGTCCCAATCCCCCCTGCAATTTTCGAAATATTCCAAACATCCCAATTTCGAGGCCTCAGCCATATTTTGTAACCAAATTCAGGTTCGCTGCACGTATTCGCAGTTTGAAATTGCCAATTTTCATACCCAACATATGCCAAGTACTGAAAGCGGCGTTTGGTCACATTTGTCCCAATCCTCCCTGCAATTTTCCAAATATCCCAAACATCCCGATTTCGAGGCCTTAGCTATATTTTGGAGTCAAATTTTGGCTCTCTGCACGTATTCGCTGTTTGAAATTACAACTTTTTTATACCCAACATATGTTAAGTACTGAAAGCGGCAGTGAGTCACATTTTGCACAAACTCCAATGCAGTTCTCGAAATAATCCAAACATCCCAATTTCGAGGCCTGAGCCCTATTTTTTAGAGCCAAATTCTGGCTCTCTGTACGTATTCGCAGTTTGATATTACGAATTTTTATACCCAACATATGCCAAGTACTGAAAGCGGCAGTGTTTCACATTTTGCACAAACTATCCTGCAGTTTTCAAAATATCCCAAACATCCCAATTTCGAGGCCTGAGCCATATTTTGGAGCCAAATTTTGGCTCTCTGCACGTATTCGCAGTTTGAAATTAAAACTTTTTTATACCCAAAATATGCCAAGTACTGAAAGCGGCGTTTGATCACATTTGTCCCAATCCTCCCTGCAATTTTCAAAATATCCCAAACATCCCGATTTCGAGGCCTGAGCCATATTTTGGAGTAAAATTTTGGCTCTCTGCACGTATTCGCTGTTTGAAATTACAACTTTTTTATACCCAACATATGCCAAGTACTGAAAGCGGCAGTGTGTCACATTTTGAACAAACTCCACTGCAGTTTTCAAAATATCCCAAATATCCCGATTTCGAGGCCTGAGCCATATTTTGGAGCCAAATTCTGGCTCTCTGCACATATTCGCAGTTTGAAATTACGACTTTTTATATCCAACATACGCCAAGTACTAAGAGCGGCTTTTGGTCACATTTGTCCCAATCTCCCCTGCACTTTTCAAAATATCCCAAATATCCCAATTTCGAGGCCTGAGTCATATTTTGGAGCCAAATTCTGGCTCTCTGCACATATTCGCAGTTTGAAATTACGATTTTTTATACCCAACATATGCCAAGTACTGAAAACAGCGTTTATTCACGTTTGTCCCAAACCCCCCTGCAGTTTTCGAAATATCCCAAATATCCCAATTTCGAGGCCTGAGCCATATTTTGGAGCCAAATTCTGGCTCTCTGCACGTATTTGTTGTTTGAAAATACGACTTTTTATACCCAACATATGCCAAGTACTGAAAGCGGCAGTTAGTCACATTTTGCACAAACTCCAATGCAGTTTTCAAAATAATCCAAACATCCCAATTTCGAGGCCTGAGCCATATTTTCGAGCCAAATTCTGACTCTCTGCACGTATTCGCAGTTTGAAATTGCGACTTTTCATACCCAACATATGCCAAGTACTGAAAGCTGCGTTTGGTCACATTTGTCCCAAACCCCCCTGCAGTTTTCAAAATATCCCAAACATCCCAATTTCGAGGCCTGAGCCATATTTTGGAGCCAAATTCTGGCTCTCTGCACGTTTTCGCAGTTTGAAATTGCGACTTTTTTATAACCAACATATGCCAAGTACTGAAAGCGGCGTTTGGTCACATTTGTCCCAATCCCCCCTGCAATTTTCAAAATATCCCAAACAACCCAAATTCGAGGCCTAAGCCATATTTTGGAGCCAAATTCTGGCTCTCTGCACGTATTCGCAGTTTTAAATTCCGAATTTTTTATACCCAACATATGCCAAGTACTGACAGCGGCAGTGAGTCACATTTTGCACAAAGTCCCCTGCAGTTTTCAAAATATCCCAAATATCCCAATTTCGTGGCCTGAGTCATATTTTTGAGCCAAATTCTGGCTCTCTGCACGTATTCGCAGTTCTAAATTACGACTTTTTTATACCCAACATATGCCAAGAACTGAAAGCGGCGTTTGGTCACATTTGTCCCAATCCCCCCTGCAATTTTCGAAATATTCCAAACATCCCAATTTCGAGGCCTGAGCGATATTTTGTAACCAAATTCAGGCTCGCTGCACGTATTCGGAGTTTGAAATTGCGAATTTTCATACCCAACATATGCCTAGTACTGAAAGCGGCGTTTGGTCACATTTGTCCCAATCCTCCCTTCAATTTTCCAAATATCCCAAACATCCCGATTTCGAGGCCTGAGCTATATTTTGGAGTCAAATTTTGGCTCTCTGCACTTATTCGCTGTTTGAAATTACAACTTTTTTATACCCAACATATGTTAAGTACTGAAAGCGGCAGTGAGTCACATTTTGCACAAACTCCAATGCAGTTCTCGAAATAATCCAAACATCCCAATTTCGAGGCCTGAGCCATATTTTGGAGCCCAATTCTGGCTCTCTGTACGTATTCGCAGTTTGATATTACGAATTTTTATACCCAACATATGCCAAGTACTGAAAGCGGCAGTGTTTCACATTTTGCACAAACTATCCTGCAGTTTTCAAAATATCCCAAACATCCCAATTTCGAGGCCTGAGCCATATTTTGGAGTCAAATTTTGGCTCTCTGCACGTATTCGCTGTTTGAAATTACAACTTTTTTATACCCAACATATGCCAAATACTGAAAGCGGCAGTGTGTCAAATTTTGCACAAACTCAACTGCAGTTTTCAAAATATCCCAAATATCCCGATTTCGAGGCCTGAGCCATATTTTGGAGCCAAATTCTGGCTCTCTGCACATATTCGCAGTTTGAAATTACGACTTTTTATATCCAACATACGCCAAGAACAAAGAGCGGCTTTTGGTCACATTTGTCCCAATCTCCCCTGCAGTTTTCAAAATATCCCAAATATCCCAATTTCGAGGCCTGAGTCATATTTTGGAGCCAAATTCTGGCTCTCTGCACATATTCGCAGTTTGAAATTACGATTTTTTATACCCAACATATGCCAAGTACTGAAAACAGCGTTTATTCACATTTGTCCCAAACCCCCCTGCAGTTTTCGAAATATCCCAAATATCCCAATTTCGAGGCCTGAGCCATATTTTGGAGCCAAATTCTGGCTCTCTGCACGTATTTGCTGTTTGAAATTATGACTTTTTATACCCAACATATGCCAAGTACTGAAAGCGGCATTGAGTCACATTTTGCACAAACTCCACTGCAGTTTTCAAAATATCCTAAATATCCCAATTTTGACGCCAGAGCCATATTTTGGAGCCAAATTCTGGTTCTCTGCACGTATTTGTTGTTTGAAAATACGACTTTTTATACCCAACATATGCCAAGTACTGAAAGCGGCAGTTAGTCACATTTTGCACAAACTCCAATGCAGTTTTCAAAATAATCCAAACATCCCAATTTCGAGGCCTGAGCCATATTTTCGAGCCAAATTCTGACTCTCTGCACGTATTCGCAGTTTGAAATTGCGACTTTTCATACCCAACATATGCCAAGTACTGAAAGCGGCGTTTGGTCACATTTGTCCCAAACCCCCCTGCAGTTTTCAAAATATCCCAAACATCCCAATTTCGAGGCCTGAGCCATATTTTGGAGCCAAATTCTGGCTCTCTGCACGTTTTCGCAGTTTGAAATTGCGACTTTTTTATAACCAACATATGCCAATTACTGAAAGCGGCGTTTGGTCACATTTGTCCCAATCCCCCCTGCAATTTTCAAAATATCCCAAACTTCCCCAATTCGAGGCCTAAGCCATATTTTGGAGCCAAATTCTGGCTCTCTGCACGTATTCGCAGTTTTAAATTCCGAATTTTTAATACCCAACATATGCCAAGTACTGACAGCGGCAGTGAGTCACATTTTGCACAAAGTCCCCTGCAGTTTTCAAAATATCCCAAATATCCCAATTTCGTGGCCTGAGTCATATTTTGAGCCAAATTCTGGCTCTCTGCACGTATTCGCAGTTCTAAATTACGACTTTTTTATACCCAACATATGCCAAGAACTGAAAGCGGCGTTTGGTCACATTTGTCCCAATCCCCCCTGCAATTTTCGAAATATCCCAAACATCCCAATTTCGAGGCCTGAGCCATATTTTGGAGCCAAATTCTGGCTCTCTGTACGTATTCGCAGTTTGATATTACGAATTTTTATACCCAACATATGCCAAGTACTGAAAGCGGCAGTGTTTCACATTTTGCACAAACTATCCTGCAGTTTTCAAAATATCCCAAACATCCCAATTTCGAGGCCTGAGCCATATTTTGGAGCCAAATTTTGGCTCTCTGCACGTATTCGCAGTTTGAAATTAAAACTTTTTTATACCCAAAATATGCCAAGTACTGAAAGCGGCGTTTGATCACATTTGTCCCAATCCTCCCTGCAATTTTCAAAATATCCCAAACATCCCGATTTCGAGGCCTGAGCCATATTTTGGAGTCAAATTTTGGCTCTCTGCACGTATTCGCTGTTTGAAATTACAACTTTTTTATACCCAACATATGCCAAGTACTGAAAGCGGCAGTGTGTCACATTTTGCACAAACTCCACTGCAGTTTTCAAAATATGCCAAATATCCCGATTTCGAGGCCTGAGCCATATTTTGGAGCCAAATTCTGGCTCTCTGCACATATTCGCAGTTTGAAATTACGACTTTTTATATCCAACATACGCCAAGTACTAAGAGCGGCTTTTGGTCACATTTGTCCCAATCTCCCCTGCAGTTTTCAAAATATTCCAAATATCCCAATTTCGAGGCCTGAGTCATATTTTGGAGCCAAATTCTGGCTCTCTGCACATAATCGCAGTTTGAAATTACGATTTTTTATACCCAACATATGCCAAGTACTGAAAACAGCGTTTATTCACATTTGTCCCAAACCCCCCTGCAGTTTTCGAAATATCCCAAATATCCCAATTTCGAGGCCTGAGCCATATTTTGGAGCCAAATTCTGGCTCTCTGCACGTATTTGCTGTTTGAAATTATGACTTTTTATACCCAACATATGCCAAGTACTGAAAGCGGCATTGAGTCACATTTTGCACAAACTCCACTGCAGTTTTCAAAATATCCTAAATATCCCAATTTTGAGGCCTGAGCCATATTTTGGAGCCAAATTCTGGTTCTCTGCACGTATTTGTTGTTTGAAAATACGACTTTTTATACCCAACATATGCCAAGTACTGAAAGCGGCAGTTAGTCACATTTTGCACAAACTCCAATGCAGTTTTCAAAATAATCCAAACATCCCAATTTCGAGGCCTGAGCCATATTTTCGAGCCAAATTCTGACTCTCTGCACGTATTCGCAGTTTGAAATTGCGACTTTTCATACCCAACATATGCCAAGTACTGAAAGCTGCGTTTGGTCACATTTGTCCCAAACCCCCCTGCAGTTTTCAAAATATCCCAAACATCCCAATTTCGAGGCCTGAGCCATATTTTGGAGCCAAATTCTGGCTCTCTGCACGTTTTCGCAGTTTGAAATTGCGACTTTTTTATAACCAACATATGCCAAGTACTGAAAGCGGCGTTTGGTCACATTTGTCCCAATCCCCCCTGCAATTTTCAAAATATCCCAAACAACCCAAATTCGAGGCCTAAGCCATATTTTGGAGCCAAATTCTGGCTCTCTGCACGTATTCGCAGTTTTAAATTCCGAATTTTTTATACCCAACATATGCCAAGTACTGACAGCGGCAGTGAGTCACATTTTGCACAAAGTCCCCTGCAGTTTTCAAAATATCCCAAATATCCCAATTTCGTGGCCTGAGTCATATTTTTGAGCCAAATTCTGGCTCTCTGCACGTATTCGCAGTTCTAAATTACGACTTTTTTATACCCAACATATGCCAAGAACTGAAAGCGGCGTTTGGTCACATTTGTCCCAATCCACCCTGCAATTTTCGAAATATTCCAAACATCCCAATTTCGAGGCCTGAGCGATATTTTGTAACCAAATTCAGGCTCGCTGCACGTATTCGGAGTTTGAAATTGCGAATTTTCATACCCAACATATGCCAAGTACTGAAAGCGGCGTTTGGTCACATTTGTCCCAATCCTCCCTTCAATTTTCCAAATATCCCAAACATCCCGATTTCGAGGCCTGAGCTATATTTTGGAGTCAAATTTTGGCTCTCTGCACTTATTCGCTGTTTGAAATTACAACTTTTTTATACCCAACATATGTTAAGTACTGAAAGCGGCAGTGAGTCACATTTTGCACAAACTCCAATGCAGTTCTCGAAATAATCCAAACATCCCAATTTCGAGGCCTGAGCCATATTTTGGAGCCCAATTCTGGCTCTCTGTACGTATTCGCAGTTTGATATTACGAATTTTTATACCCAACATATGCCAAGTACTGAAAGCGGCAGTGTTTCACATTTTGCACAAACTATCCTGCAGTTTTCAAAATATCCCAAACATCCCAATTTCGAGGCCTGAGCCATATTTTGGAGTCAAATTTTGGCTCTCTGCACGTATTCGCTGTTTGAAATTACAAATTTTTTATACCCAACATATGCCAAATACTGAAAGCGGCAGTGTGTCAAATTTTGCACAAACTCAACTGCAGTTTTCAAAATATCCCAAATATCCCGATTTCGAGGCCTGAGCCATATTTTGGAGCCAAATTCTGGCTCTCTGCACATATTCGCAGTTTGAAATTACGACTTTTTATATCCAACATACGCCAAGAACAAAGAGCGGCTTTTGGTCACATTAGTCCCAATCTCCCCTGCAGTTTTCAAAATATCCCAAATATCCCAATTTCGAGGCCTGAGTCATATTTTGGAGCCAAATTCTGGCTCTCTGCACATATTCGCAGTTTGAAATTACGATTTTTTATACCCAACATATGCCAAGTACTGAAAACAGCGTTTATTCACATTTGTCCCAAACCCCCCTGCAGTTTTCGAAATATCCCAAATATCCCAATTTCGAGGCCTGAGCCATATTTTGGAGCCAAATTCTGGCTCTCTGCACGTATTTGCTGTTTGAAATTATGACTTTTTATACCCAACATATGCCAAGTACTGAAAGCGGCATTGAGTCACATTTTGCACAAACTCCACTGCAGTTTTCAAAATATCCTAAATATCCCAATTTTGACGCCTGAGCCATATTTTGGAGCCAAATTCTGGTTCTCTGCACGTATTTGTTGTTTGAAAATACGACTTTTTATACCCAACATATGCCAAGTACTGAAAGCGGCAGTTAGTCACATTTTGCACAAACTCCAATGCAGTTTTCAAAATAATCCAAACATCCCAATTTCGAGGCCTGAGCCATATTTTCGAGCCAAATTCTGACTCTCTGCACGTATTCGCAGTTTGAAATTGCGACTTTTCATACCCAACATATGCCAAGTACTGAAAGCGGCGTTTGGTCACATTTGTCCCAAACCCCCCTGCAGTTTTCAAAATATCCCAAACATCCCAATTTCGAGACCTGAGCCATATTTTGGAGCCAAATTCTGGCTCTCTGCACGTTTTCGGAGTTTGAAATTGCGACTTTTTTATAACCAACATATGCCAATTACTGAAAGCGGCGTTTGGTCACATTTGTCCCAATCCCCCCTGCAATTTTCAAAATATCCCAAACTTCCCAAATTCGAGGCCTAAGCCATATTTTGGAGCCAAATTCTGGCTCTCTGCACGTTTTCGCAGTTTTAAATTCCGAATTTTTAATACCCAACATATGCCAAGTACTGACAGCGGCAGTGAGTCACATTTTGCACAAAGTCCCCTGCAGTTTTCAAAATATCCCAAATATCCCAATTTCGTGGCCTGAGTCATATTTTGAGCCAAATTCTGGCTCTCTGCACGTATTCGCAGTTCTAAATTACGACTTTTTTATACCCAACATATGCCAAGAACTGAAAGCGGCGTTTGGTCACATTTGTCCCAATCCCCCCTGCAATTTTCGAAATATCCCAAACATCCCAATTTCGAGGCCTGAGCCATATTTTGGAGCCAAATTCTGGCTCTCTGTACGTATTCGCAGTTTGATATTACGAATTTTTATACCCAACATATGCCAAGTACTGAAAGCGGCAGTGTTTCACATTTTGCACAAACTATCCTGCAGTTTTCAAAATATCCCAAACATCCCAATTTCGAGGCCTGAGCCATATTTTGGAGCCAAATTTTGGCTCTCTGCACGTATTCGCAGTTTGAAATTAAAACTTTTTTATACCCAAAATATGCCAAGTACTGAAAGCGGCGTTTGATCACATTTGTCCCAATCCTCCCTGCAATTTTCAAAATATCCCAAACATCCCGATTTCGAGGCCTGAGCCATATTTTGGAGTCAAATTTTGGCTCTCTGCACGTATTCGCTGTTTGAAATTACAACTTTTTTATACCCAACATATGCCAAGTACTGAAAGCGGCAGTGTGTCACATTTTGCACAAACTCCACTGCAGTTTTCAAAATATGCCAAATATCCCGATTTCGAGGCCTGAGCCATATTTTGGAGCCAAATTCTGGCTCTCTGCACATATTCGCAGTTTGAAATTACGACTTTTTATATCCAACATACGCCAAGTACTAAGAGCGGCTTTTGGTCACATTTGTCCCAATCTCCCCTGCAGTTTTCAAAATATTCCAAATATCCCAATTTCGAGGCCTGAGTCATATTTTGGAGCCAAATTCTGGCTCTCTGCACATAATCGCAGTTTGAAATTACGATTTTTTATACCCAACATATGCCAAGTACTGAAAACAGCGTTTATTCACATTTGTCCCAAACCCCCCTGCAGTTTTCGAAATATCCCAAATATCCCAATTTCGAGGCCTGAGCCATATTTTGGAGCCAAATTCTGGCTCTCTGCACGTATTTGCTGTTTGAAATTATGACTTTTTATACCCAACATATGCCAAGTACTGAAAGCGGCATTGAGTCACATTTTGCACAAACTCCACTGCAGTTTTCAAAATATCCTAAATATCCCAATTTTGACGCCTGAGCCATATTTTGGAGCCAAATTCTGGTTCTCTGCACGTATTTGTTGTTTGAAAATACGACTTTTTATACCCAACATATGCCAAGTACTGAAAGCGGCAGTTAGTCACATTTTGCACAAACTCCAATGCAGTTTTCAAAATAATCCAAACATCCCAATTTCGAGGCCTGAGCCATATTTTCGAGCCAAATTCTGACTCTCTGCACGTATTCGCAGTTTGAAATTGCGACTTTTCATACCCAACATATGCCAAGTACTGAAAGCGGCGTTTGGTCACATTTGTCCCAAACCCCCCTGCAGTTTTCAAAATATCCCAAACATCCCAATTTCGAGGCCTGAGCCATATTTTGGAGCCAAATTCTGGCTCTCTGCACGTTTTCGCAGTTTGAAATTGCGACTTTTTTATAACCAACATATGCCAATTACTGAAAGCGGCGTTTGGTCACATTTGTCCCAATCCCCCCTGCAATTTTCAAAATATCCCAAACTTCCCAAATTCGAGGCCTAAGCCATATTTTGGAGCCAAATTCTGGCTCTCTGCACGTATTCGCAGTTTTAAATTCCGAATTTTTAATACCCAACATATGCCAAGTACTGACAGCGGCAGTGAGTCACATTTTGCACAAAGTCCCCTGCAGTTTTCAAAATATCCCAATTTCGTGGCCTGAGTCATATTTTGAGCCAAATTCTGGCTCTCTGCACGTATTCGCAGTTCTAAATTACGACTTTTTTATACCCAACATATGCCAAGAACTGAAAGCGGCGTTTGGTCACATTTGTCCCAATCCCCCCTGCAATTTTCGAAATATCCCAAACATCCCAATTTCGAGGCCTGAGCCATATTTTGGAGCCAAATTCTGGCTCTCTGTACGTATTCGCAGTTTGATATTACGAATTTTTATACCCAACATATGCCAAGTACTGAAAGCGGCAGTGTTTCACATTTTGCACAAACTATCCTGCAGTTTTCAAAATATCCCAAACATCCCAATTTCGAGGCCTGAGCCATATTTTGGAGCCAAATTTTGGCTCTCTGCACGTATTCGCAGTTTGAAATTAAAACTTTTTTATACCCAAAATATGCCAAGTACTGAAAGCGGCGTTTGATCACATTTGTCCCAATCCTCCCTGCAATTTTCAAAATATCCCAAACATCCCGATTTCGAGGCCTGAGCCATATTTTGGAGTCAAATTTTGGCTCTCTGCACGTATTCGCTGTTTGAAATTACAACTTTTTTATACCCAACATATGCCAAGTACTGAAAGCGGCAGTGTGTCACATTTTGCACAAACTCCACTGCAGTTTTCAAAATATGCCAAATATCCCGATTTCGAGGCCTGAGCCATATTTTGGAGCCAAATTCTGGCTCTCTGCACATATTCGCGGTTTGAAATTACGACTTTTTATATCCAACATACGCCAAGTACTAAGAGCGGCTTTTGGTCACATTTGTCCCAATCTCCCCTGCAGTTTTCAAAATATTCCAAATATCCCAATTTCGAGGCCTGAGTCATATTTTGGAGCCAAATTCTGGCTCTCTGCACATAATCGCAGTTTGAAATTACGATTTTTTATACCCAACATATGCCAAGTACTGAAAACAGCGTTTATTCACATTTGTCCCAAACCCCCCTGCAGTTTTCGAAATATCCCAAATATCCCAATTTCGAGGCCTGAGCCATATTTTGGAGCCAAATTCTGGCTCTCTGCACGTATTTGCTGTTTGAAATTATGACTTTTTATACCCAACATATGCCAAGTACTGAAAGCGGCATTGAGTCACATTTTGCACAAACTCCACTGCAGTTTTCAAAATATCCTAAATATCCCAATTTTGAGGCCTGAGCCATATTTTGGAGCCAAATTCTGGTTCTCTGCACGTATTTGTTGTTTGAAAATACGACTTTTTATACCCAACATATGCCAAGTACTGAAAGCGGCAGTTAGTCACATTTTGCACAAACTCCAATGCAGTTTTCAAAATAATCCAAACATCCCAATTTCGAGGCCTGAGCCATATTTTCGAGCCAAATTCTGACTCTCTGCCCGTATTCGCAGTTTGAAATTGCGACTTTTCATACCCAACATATGCCAAGTACTGAAAGCGGCGTTTGGTCACATTTGTCCCAAACCCCCCTGCAGTTTTCAAAATATCCCAAACATCCCAATTTCGAGGCCTGAGCCATATTTTGGAGCCAAATTCTGGCTCTCTGCACGTTTTCGCAGTTTGAAATTGCGACTTTTTTATAACCAACATATGCCAAGTACTGAAAGCGGCGTTTGGTCACATTTGTCCCAATCCCCCCTGCAATTTTCAAAATATCCCAAACATCCCAAATTCGAGGCCTAAGTCATATTTTGGAGCCAAATTCTGGCTCTCTGCACGTATTCGCAGTTTTAAATTCCGAATTTTTTATACCCAACATATGCCAAGTACTGACAGCGGCAGTGAGTCACATTTTGCACAAAGTCCCCTGCAGTTTTCAAAATATCCCAAATATCCCAATTTCGTGGCCTGAGTCATATTTTGAGCCAAATTCTGGCTCTCTGCACGTATTCGCAGTTCTAAATTACGACTTTTTTATACCCAACATATGCCAAGAACTGAAAGCGGCGTTTGGTCACATTTGTCCCAATCCCCCCTGCAATTTTCGAAATATCCCAAACATCCCAATTTCGAGGCCTGAGCTATATTTTGGAGCCAAATTCTGGCTCTCTGTACGTATTCGCAGTTTGATATTACGAATTTTTATACCCAACATATGCCATGTACTGAAAGCGGCAGTGTTTCACATTTTGCACAAACTATCCTGCAGTTTTCAAAATATCCCAAACATCCCAATTTCGAGGCCTGAGCCATATTTTGGAGCCAAATTTTGGCTCTCTGCACGTATTCGCAGTTTGAAATTAAAACTTTTTTATACCCAAAATATGCCAAGTACTGAAAGCGGCGTTTGATCACATTTGTCCCAATCCTCCCTGCAATTTTCAAAATATCCCAAACATCCCGATTTCGAGGCCTGAGCCATATTTTGGAGTCAAATTTTGGCTCTCTGCACGTATTCGCTGTTTGAAATTACAACTTTTTTATACCCAACATATGCCAAGTACTGAAAGCGGCAGTGTGTCACATTTTGCACAAACTCCACTGCAGTTTTCAAAATATGCCAAATATCCCGATTTCGAGGCCTGAGCCATATTTTGGAGCCAAATTCTGGCTCTCTGCACATATTCGCAGTTTGAAATTACGACTTTTTATATCCAACATACGCCAAGTACTAAGAGCGGCTTTTGGTCACATTTGTCCCAATCTCCCCTGCAGTTTTCAAAATATTCCAAATATCCCAATTTCGAGGCCTGAGTCATATTTTGGAGCCAAATTCTGGCTCTCTGCACATAATCGCAGTTTGAAATTACGATTTTTTATACCCAACATATGCCAAGTACTGAAAACAGCGTTTATTCACATTTGTCCCAAACCCCCCTGCAGTTTTCGAAATATCCCAAATATCCCAATTTCGAGGCCTGAGCCATATTTTGGAGCCAAATTCTGGCTCTCTGCACGTATTTGCTGTTTGAAATTATGACTTTTTATACCCAACATATGCCAAGTACTGAAAGCGGCATTGAGTCACATTTTGCACAAACTCCACTGCAGTTTTCAAAATATCCTAAATATCCCAATTTTGACGCCTGAGCCATATTTTGGAGCCAAATTCTGGTTCTCTGCACGTATTTGTTGTTTGAAAATACGACTTTTTATACCCAACATATGCCAAGTACTGAAAGCGGCAGTTAGTCACATTTTGAACAAACTCCAATGCAGTTTTCAAAATAATCCAAACATCCCAATTTCGAGGCCTGAGCCATATTTTCGAGCCAAATTCTGACTCTCTGCACGTATTCGCAGTTTGAAATTGCGACTTTTCATACCCAACATATGCCAAGTACTGAAAGCGGCGTTTGGTCACATTTGTCCCAAACCCCCCTGCAGTTTTCAAAATATCCCAAACATCCCAATTTCGAGGCCTGAGCCATATTTTGGAGCCAAATTCTGGCTCTCTGCACGTTTTCGCAGTTTGAAATTGCGACTTTTTTATAACCAACATATGCCAATTACTGAAAGCGGCGTTTGGTCACATTTGTCCCAATCCCCCCTGCAATTTTCAAAATATCCCAAACTTCCCAAATTCGAGGCCTAAGCCATATTTTGGAGCCAAATTCTGGCTCTCTGCACGTATTCGCAGTTTTAAATTCCGAATTTTTAATACCCAACATATGCCAAGTACTGACAGCGGCAGTGAGTCACATTTTGCACAAAGTCCCCTGCAGTTTTCAAAATATCCCAATTTCGTGGCCTGAGTCATATTTTGAGCCAAATTCTGGCTCTCTGCACGTATTCGCAGTTCTAAATTACGACTTTTTTATACCCAACATATGCCAAGAACTGAAAGCGGCGTTTGGTCACATTTGTCCCAATCCCCCCTGCAATTTTCGAAATATCCCAAACATCCCAATTTCGAGGCCTGAGCCATATTTTGGAGCCAAATTCTGGCTCTCTGTACGTATTCGCAGTTTGATATTACGAATTTTTATACCCAACATATGCCAAGTACTGAAAGCGGCAGTGTTTCACATTTTGCACAAACTATCCTGCAGTTTTCAAAATATCCCAAACATCCCAATTTCGAGGCCTGAGCCATATTTTGGAGCCAAATTTTGGCTCTCTGCACGTATTCGCAGTTTGAAATTAAAACTTTTTTATACCCAAAATATGCCAAGTACTGAAAGCGGCGTTTGATCACATTTGTCCCAATCCTCCCTGCAATTTTCAAAATATCCCAAACATCCCGATTTCGAGGCCTGAGCCATATTTTGGAGTCAAATTTTGGCTCTCTGCACGTATTCGCTGTTTGAAATTACAACTTTTTTATACCCAACATATGCCAAGTACTGAAAGCGGCAGTGTGTCACATTTTGCACAAACTCCACTGCAGTTTTCAAAATATGCCAAATATCCCGATTTCGAGGCCTGAGCCATATTTTGGAGCCAAATTCTGGCTCTCTGCACATATTCGCAGTTTGAAATTACGACTTTTTATATCCAACATACGCCAAGTACTAAGAGCGGCTTTTGGTCACATTTGTCCCAATCTCCCCTGCAGTTTTCAAAATATTCCAAATATCCCAATTTCGAGGCCTGAGTCATATTTTGGAGCCAAATTCTGGCTCTCTGCACATAATCGCAGTTTGAAATTACGATTTTTTATACCCAACATATGCCAAGTACTGAAAACAGCGTTTATTCACATTTGTCCCAAACCCCCCTGCAGTTTTCGAAATATCCCAAATATCCCAATTTCGAGGCCTGAGCCATATTTTGGAGCCAAATTCTGGCTCTCTGCACGTATTTGCTGTTTGAAATTATGACTTTTTATACCCAACATATGCCAAGTACTGAAAGCGGCATTGAGTCACATTTTGCACAAACTCCACTGCAGTTTTCAAAATATCCTAAATATCCCAATTTTGAGGCCTGAGCCATATTTTGGAGCCAAATTCTGGTTCTCTGCACGTATTTGTTGTTTGAAAATACGACTTTTTATACCCAACATATGCCAAGTACTGAAAGCGGCAGTTAGTCACATTTTGCACAAACTCCAATGCAGTTTTCAAAATAATCCAAACATCCCAATTTCGAGGCCTGAGCCATATTTTCGAGCCAAATTCTGACTCTCTGCCCGTATTCGCAGTTTGAAATTGCGACTTTTCATACCCAACATATGCCAAGTACTGAAAGCGGCGTTTGGTCACATTTGTCCCAAACCCCCCTGCAGTTTTCAAAATATCCCAAACATCCCAATTTCGAGGCCTGAGCCATATTTTGGAGCCAAATTCTGGCTCTCTGCACGTTTTCGCAGTTTGAAATTGCGACTTTTTTATAACCAACATATGCCAAGTACTGAAAGCGGCGTTTGGTCACATTTGTCCCAATCCCCCCTGCAATTTTCAAAATATCCCAAACATCCCAAATTCGAGGCCTAAGTCATATTTTGGAGCCAAATTCTGGCTCTCTGCACGTATTCGCAGTTTTAAATTCCGATTTTTTTATACCCAACATATGCCAAGTACTGACAGCGGCAGTGAGTCACATTTTGCACAAAGTCCCCTGCAGTTTTCAAAATATCCCAAATATCCCAATTTCGTAGCCTGAGTCATATTTTGAGCCAAATTCTGGCTCTCTGCACGTATTCGCAGTTCTAAATTACGACTTTTTTATACCCAACATATGCCAAGAACTGAAAGCGGCGTTTGGTCACATTTGTCCCAATCCCCCCTGCAATTTTCGAAATATCCCAAACATCCCAATTTCGAGGCCTGAGCTATATTTTGGAGCCAAATTCTGGCTCTCTGTACGTATTCGCAGTTTGATATTACGAATTTTTATACCCAACATATGCCAAGTACTGAAAGCGGCAGTGTTTCACATTTTGCACAAACTATCCTGCAGTTTTCAAAATATCCCAAACATCCCAATTTCGAGGCCTGAGCCATATTTTGGAGCCAAATTTTGGCTCTCTGCACGTATTCGCAGTTTGAAATTAAAACTTTTTTATACCCAAAATATGCCAAGTACTGAAAGCGGCGTTTGATCACATTTGTCCCAATCCTCCCTGCAATTTTCAAAATATCCCAAACATCCCGATTTCGAGGCCTGAGCCATATTTTGGAGTCAAATTTTGGCTCTCTGCACGTATTCGCTGTTTGAAATTACAACTTTTTTATACCCAACATATGCCAAGTACTGAAAGCGGCAGTGTGTCACATTTTGCACAAACTCCACTGCAGTTTTCAAAATATGCCAAATATCCCGATTTCGAGGCCTGAGCCATATTTTGGAGCCAAATTCTGGCTCTCTGCACATATTCGCAGTTTGAAATTACGACTTTTTATATCCAACATACGCCAAGTACTAAGAGCGGCTTTTGGTCACATTTGTCCCAATCTCCCCTGCAGTTTTCAAAATATTCCAAATATCCCAATTTCGAGGCCTGAGTCATATTTTGGAGCCAAATTCTGGCTCTCTGCACATATTCGCAGTTTGAAATTACGATTTTTTATACCCAACATATGCCAAGTACTGAAAACAGCGTTTATTCACATTTGTCCCAAACCCCCCTGCAGTTTTCGAAATATCCCAAATATCCCAATTTCGAGGCCTGAGCCCTATTTTGGAGCCAAATTCTGGCTCTCTGCACGTATTTGCTGTTTGAAATTATGACTTTTTATACCCAACATATGCCAAGTACTGAAAGCGGCATTGAGTCACATTTTGCACAAACTCCACTGCAGTTTTCAAAATATCCTAAATATCCCAATTTTGAGGCCTGAGCCATATTTTGGAGCCAAATTCTGGTTCTCTGCACGTATTTGTTGTTTGAAAATACGACTTTTTATACCCAACATATGCCAAGTACTGAAAGCGGCAGTTAGTCACATTTTGCACAAACTCCAATGCAGTTTTCAAAATAATCCAAACATCCCAATTTCGAGGCCTGAGCCATATTTTCGAGCCAAATTCTGACTCTCTGCACGTATTCGCAGTTTGAAATTGCGACTTTTCATACCCAACATATGCCAAGTACTGAAAGCGGCGTTTGGTCACATTTGTCCCAAACCCCCCTGCAGTTTTCAAAATAACCCAAACATCCCAATTTCGAGGCCTGAGCCATATTTTGGAGCCAAATTCTGGCTCTCTGCACGTTTTCGCAGTTTGAAATTGCGACTTTTTTATAACCAACATATGCCAAGTACTGAAAGCGGCGTTTGGTCACATTTGTCCCAATCCCCCCTGCAATTTTCAAAATATCCCAAACATCCCAAATTCGAGGCCTAAGCCATATTTTGGAGCCAAATTCTGGCTCTCTGCACGTATTCGCAGTTTTAAATTCCGAATTTTTTATACCCAACATATGCCAAGTACTGACAGCGGCAGTGAGTCACATTTTGCACAAAGTCCCCTGCAGTTTTCAAAATATCCCAAATATCCCAATTTCGTGGCCTGAGTCATATTTTTGAGCCAAATTCTGGCTCTCTGCACGTATTCGCAGTTCTAAATTACGACTTTTTTATACCCAACATATGCCAAGAACTGAAAGCGGCGTTTGGTCACATTTGTCCCAATCCCCCCTGCAATTTTCGAAATATTCCAAACATCCCAATTTCGAGGCCTGAGCCATATTTTGTAACCAAATTCAGGCTCGCTGCACGTATTCGCAGTTTGAAATTGCGAATTTTCATACCCAACATATGCCAAGTACTGAAAGCGGCGTTTGGTCACATTTGTCCCAATCCTCCCTGCAATTTTCCAAATATCCCAAACATCCCGATTTCGAGGCCTGAGCTATATTTTGGAGTCAAATTTTGGCTCTCTGCACGTATTCGCTGTTTGAAATTACAACTTTTTTATACCCAACATATGTTAAGTACTGAAAGCGGCAGTGAGTCACATTTTGCTCAAACTCCAATGCAGTTCTCGAAATAATCCAAACATCCCAATTTCGAGGACTGAGCCATATTTTGGAGCCCAATTCTGGCTCTCTGTACGTATTCGCAGTTTGATATTACGAATTTTTATACCCAACATATGCCAAGTACTGAAAGCGGCAGTGTTTCACATTTTGCACAAACTATCCTGCAGTTTTCAAAATATCCCAAACATCCCAATTTCGAGGCCTGAGCCATATTTTGGAGCCAAATTTTGGCTCTCTGCACGTATTTGCAGTTTGAAATTAAAACTTTTTTATACCCAAAATATGCCAAGTACTGAAAGCGGCGTTTGATCACATTTGTCCCAATCCTCCCTGCAATTTTCAAAATATCCCAAACATCCCGATTTCGAGGCCTGAGCCATATTTTGGAGTCAAATTTTGGCTCTCTGCACGTATTCGCTGTTTGAAATTACAACTTTTTTATACCCAACATATGCCAAGTACTGAAAGCGGCAGTGTGTCACATTTTGCACAAACTCCACTGCAGTTTTCAAAATATCCCAAATATCCCGATTTCGAGGCCTGAGCCATATTTTGGAGCCAAACTCTGGCTCTCTGCACATATTCGCAGTTTGAAATTACGACTTTTTATATCCAACATACGCCAAGTACTAAGAGCGGCTTTTGGTCACATTTGTCCCAATCTCCCCTGCAGTTTTCAAAATATCCCAAATATCCCAATTTCGAGGCCTGAGTCATATTTTGGAGCCAAATTCTGGCTCTCTGCACATATTCGCAGTTTGAAATTACGATTTTTTATACCCAACATATGCCAAGTACTGAAAACAGCGTTTATTCACATTTGTCCCAAACCTCCCTGCAGTTTTCGAAATATCCCAAATATCCCAATTTCGAGGCCTGAGCCATATTTTGGAGCCAAATTCTGGCTCTCTGCACGTATTTGCTGTTTGAAATTATGACTTTTTATACCCAACATATGCCAAGTACTGAAAGCGGCATTGAATCACATTTTGCACAAACTCCACTGCAGTTTTTAAAATATCCTAAATATCCCAATTTTGAGGCCTGAGCCATATTTTGGAGCCAAATTCTGGTTCTCTGCACGTATTAGCTGTTTGAAAATACGACTTTTTATACCCAACATATGCCAAGTACTGAAAGCGGCAGTTAGTCACATTTTGCACAAACTCCAATGCAGTTTTCAAAATAATCCAAACATCCCAATTTTGAGGCCTGAGCCATATTTTCGAGCCAAATTCTGACTCTCTGCACGTATTCGCAGTTTGAAATTGCGACTTTTCATACCCAACATATACCAAGTACTGAAAGCGGCGTTTGGTCACATTTGTCCCAATCCCCCCTGCAGTTTTCAAAATATCCCAAACATCCCAATTTCGAGGCCTGAGCCATATTTTGGAGCCAAATTCTGGCTCTCTGCACGTTTTCGCAGTTTGAAATTGCGACTTTTTTATAACCAACATATGCCAAGTACTGAAAGCGGCGTTTGGTCACATTTGTCCCAATCCCCCCTGCAATTTTCAAAATATCCCAAACATCCCAAATTCGAGGCCTAAGCCATATTTTGGAGCCAAATTCTGGCTCTCTGCACGTATTCGCAGTTTTAAATTCCGAATTTTTTATACCCAACATATGCCAAGTACTGACAGCGGCAGTGAGTCACATTTTGCACAAAGTCCCCTGCAGTTTTCAAAATATCCCAAATATCCCAATTTCGTGGCCTGAGTCATATTTTTGAGCCAAATTCTGGCTCTCTGCACGTATTCGCAGTTCTAAATTACGACTTTTTTATACCCAACATATGCCAAGAACTGAAAGCGGCGTTTGGTCACATTTGTCCCAATCCCCCCTGCAATTTTCGAAATATCCCAAACATCCCAATTTCGAGGCCTGAGCCATATTTTGGAGCCAAATTCTGGCTCTCTGTACGTATTCGCAGTTTGATATTACGAATTTTTATACCCAACATATGCCAAGTACTGAAAGCGGCAGTGTTTCACATTTTGCACAAACTATCCTGCAGTTTTCAAAATATTCCAAACATCCCAATTTCGAGGCCTGAGCCATATTTTGGAGCCAAATTTTGGCTCTCTGCACGTATTCGCAGTTTGAAATTAAAACTTTTTTATACCCAAAATATGCCAAGTACTGAAAGCGGCGTTTGATCACATTTGTCCTAATCCTCCCTGCAATTTTCAAAATATCCCAAACATCCCGATTTCGAGGCCTGAGCCATATTTTGGAGTCAAATTTTGGCTCTCTGCACGTATTCGCTGTTTGAAATTACAACTTTTTTATACCCAACATATGCCAAGTACTGAAAGCGGCGTTTGATCACATTTGTCCCAATCCTCCCTGCAATTTTCAAAATATCCCAAACATCCCGATTTCGAGGCCTGAGCCATATTTTGGAGTCAAATTTTGGCTCTCTGCACGTATTCGCTGTTTGAAATTACAACTTTTTTATACCCAACATATGCCAAGTACTGAAAGCGGCAGTGTGTCACATTTTGCACAAACTCCACTGCAGTTTTCAAAATATGCCATATATCCCGATTTCGAGGCCTGAGCCATATTTTGGAGCCAAATTCTGGCTCTCTGCACATATTCGCAGTTTGAAATTACGACTTTTTATATCCAACATACGCCAAGTACTAAGAGCGGCTTTTGGTCACATTTGTCCCAATCTCCCCTGCAGTTTTCAAAATATCCCAAATATCCCAATTTCGAGGCCTGAGTCATATTTTGGAGCCAAATTCTGGCTCTCTGCACGTATTCGCAGTTTGAAATTACGATTTTTTATACCCAACATATGCCAAGTACTGAAAACAGCGTTTATTCACATTTGTCCCAAACCCCCCTGCAGTTTTCGAAATATCCCAAATATCCCAATTTCGAGGCCTGAGCCATATTTTGGAGCCAAATTCTGGCTCTCTGCAAGTATTCGCAGTTTGAAATTACGATTTTTTATACCCAACATATTCCAAGTACTGAAAGCGGCAGTGTTTCACATTTTGCACAAACTCTCCTGCAGTTTTCAAAATATCCCAAATATCCCAATTTCGAGGCCAGAGTCATATTTTGGAGCCAAATTCTTGCTCTCTGTACGTATTCGCAGTTTGACATTACAAATTTTTATACCCAACATATGCCAAGTACTGAAAACGGCAGTTTTTCACATTTTGCACAAACTCTCCTGCAGTTTTCAAAATATCCCAAACATCTCAATTTCGAGGCCTGAGCCATATTTTGGAGCCAAATTTTGGCTCTCTGCACGTATTCGCTGTTTGAAATTACAACTTTTTTATACCCAACATATGTTAAGTACTGAAAGCGGCAGTGAGTCACATTTTGCACAAACTCCAATGCAGTTCTCGAAATAATCCAAACATCCCAATTTCGAGGCCTGAGCCATATTTTGGAGCCAAATTCTGGCTCTCTGTACGTATTCGCAGTTTGATATTACGAATTTTTATACCCAACATATGCCAAGTACTGAAAGCGGCAGTGTTTCACATTTTGCACAAATTATCCTGCAGTTTTCAAAATATCCCAAACATCCCAATTTCGAGGCCTGAGCCATATTTTGGAGCCAAATTTTGGCTCTCTGCACGTATTCGCAGTTTGAAATTAAAACGTTTTTATACCCAAAATATGCCAAGTACTGAAAGCGGCGTTTGATCACATTTGTCCCAATCCTCCCTGCAATTTTCAAAATATCCCAAACATCCCGATTTCGAGGCCTGAGCCATATTTTGGAGTCAAATTTTGGCTCTCTGCAAGTATTCGCTGTTTGAAATTACAACTTTTTTACACCCAACATATGCCAAGTACTGATAGCGGCAGTGAGTCACATTTTGCACAAACTCCAATGCAGTTTTCAACATATCCCAAATATCCCGATTTCGAGGCCTGAGCCATATTTTGGAGCCAAATTCTGGCTCTCTGCACATATTCGCAGTTTGAAATTACGACTTTTTATATCCAACATACGCCAAGTACTAAGAGCGGCTTTTGGTCACATTTGTCCCAATCTCCCTGCAGTTTTCAAAATATCCCAAATATCCCCATTTCGAGGCCTGAGTCATATTTTGGAGCCAAATTCTGGCTCTCTGCACATATTCGCAGTTTGAAATTACGATTTTTTATACCCAACATATGCCAAGTACTGAAAACAGCGTTTATTCACATTTGCCCCAAACCCCCCTGCAGTTTTCGAAATATCCCAAATATCCAAATTTCGAGGCCTGAGCCATATTTTGGAGCCAAATTCTGGCTCTCTGCACGTATTTGCTGTTTGAAATTATGACTTTTTATACCCAACATATGCCAAGTACTGAAAGCGGCAGTTAGTCACATTTTGCACAAACTCCACTGCAGTTTTCAAAATATCCTAAATATCCCAATTTTGAGGCCTGAGCCATATTTTGGAGCCAAATTCTGGTTCTCTGCACGTATTTGTTGTTTGAAAATACGACTTTTTATACCCAACATATGCCAAGTACTGAAAGCGGCAGTTAGTCACATTTTGCACAAACTCCAATGCAGTTTTCAAAATAATCCAAACATCCCAATTTCGAGGCCTGAGCCATATTTTCGAGCCAAATTCTGACTCTCTGCACGTATTCGCAGTTTGAAATTACGACTTTTTTATACCCAACATATGCGAAGTACTGAAAGTGGCGTTTGGTCACATTTGTCCCAAACCTCCCTGCAGTTTACAAAATATTCCAAACATCCCAATTTCGAGGCCTGATCCACATTTTGTAGCCAAATTCAGGCTCGCTGCACGTATTCGCAGTTTGAAATTGCGACTTTTCATACCCAACATATGCCAAGTACTGAAAACGGCGTTTGGTCACATTTGTCCCAAACCCCCCTGCAGTTTTCAAAATATCCCAAACATCCCAATTTCGAGGCCTGAGCCATGTTTTGAAGGCAAATTCTGGCTCTATGCACGTATTTGCAGTTTGAAATAACGACTTTTTATACCCAACATATATCAAGTCCTGAAAGCGGCAGTGAGTCACATTTTGCACAAACTCACCTGCAGTTTTCGAAATATCCCAAATATCCCAATTTCGAGGCCTGAGTCATATTTTGGAGCCAAATTCTGGTTCTCTGCACGTATTCGCAGTTTGAAATTACGATTTTTTATACCCAACATATGCCAAGTACTGAAAACAGCGTTTATTCACATTTGTCCCAAACCCCCATGCAGTTTTCGAAATATCCAAAATATCCCAATTTCGAGGCCTGAGCCATATTTTCGAGCCAAATTCAGGCTCGCTGCACGTATTCGCAGTTTGAAATTACGACTTTTCATACCCAACATATGCCAAGTATTGAAAGCGGCAGTGAGTCACATTTTGCACAAACTCCCCTGCAGTTTTCGAAATATCCCAAATATCCCAATTTCGAGGCCTGAGCCATATTTTGGAGCCAAATTCTGGCTCTCTGCAAGTATTCGCAGTTTGAAATTACGATTTTTTATACCCAACATATGCCAAGTACTGAAAGCCGCAGTGTTTCACATTTTGCACAAACTCTCCTGCAGTTTTCAAAATATCCCAAATATCCCAATTTCGAGGCCAGAGTCATATTTTGCAGCCAAATTTTTGCTCTCTGTACGTATTCGCAGTTTGATACTACAAATTTTTATACCCAACATATGCCAAGTACTGAAAGCCGCAGTGTTTCACATTTTGCACAAACACTCCTGCAGTTTTCAAAATATCCCAAACATCCCAATTTCGAGGCCTGACCCATATTTTGGACCCAAATTCTGGCTCTCTGCACGTATTCGCAGTTTGAAATTACAACTTTTTTATACCCAACATATGCCAAGTACTGAAAGCGGCGTTTGGTCACATTTGTCCCAATCCTCCCTGCAATTTTCCAAATATCCCAAACATCCCGATTTCGAGGCCTGAGCTATATTTTGGAGTCAAATTTTGGCTCTCTCCACGTATTCGCTGTTTGAAATTACAACTTTTTTATACCCAACATATGTTAAGTCCTGAAAGCGGCAGTGATTCACATTTTGCACAAACTCACCTGCAGTTTTCGAAATATCCCAAATATCCCAATTTCGAGGCCTGAGTCATATTTTGGAGCCAAATTCTGGCTCTCTGCACGTATTCGCAGTTTGAAATTACGATTTTTTATACCCAACATATGCCAAGTACTGAAAACAGCGTTTATTCACATTTGTCCCAAACCCCCCTGCAGTTTTCGAAATATCCCAAATATCCCAATTTCGAGGCCTGAGCCATATTTTGGAGCCAAATTCTGGCTCTCTGCAAGTATTCGCAGTTTGAAATGACGATTTTTTATACCCAACATATGCCAAGTACTGAAAGCGGCAGTGTTTCACATTTTGCACAAACTCTCCTGCAGTTTTCAAAATATCCCAAATATCCCAATTTCGAGGCCAGAGTCATATTTTGGAGCCAAATTCTTGCTCTCTGTACGTATTCGCAGTTTGACATTACAAATTTTTATACCCAACATATGCCAAGTACTGAAAGCGGCAGTTTTTCACATTTTGCACAAACTCTCCTGCAGTTTTCAAAATATCCCAAACATCTCAATTTCGAGGCCTGAGCCATATTTTGGAGCCAAATTTTGGCTCTCTGCACGTATTCGCTGTTTGAAATTACAACTTTTTTATACCCAACATATGTTAAGTACTGAAAGCGGCAGTGAGTCACATTTTGCACAAACTCCAATGCAGTTCTCGAAATAATCCAAACATCCCAATTTCGAGGCCTGAGCCATATTTTGGAGCCAAATTCTGGCTCTCTGTACGTATTCGCAGTTTGATATTACGAATTTTTATACCCAACATATGCCAAGTACTGAAAGCGGCAGTGTTTCACATTTTGCACAAACTATCCTGCAGTTTTCAAAATATCCCAAACATCCCAATTTCGAGGCCTGAGCCATATTTTGGAGCCAAATTTTGGCTCTCTGCACGTATTCGCAGTTTGAAATTAAAACGTTTTTATACCCAAAATATGCCAAGTACTGAAAGCGGCGTTTGATCACATTTGTCCCAATCCTCCCTGCAATTTTCAAAATTACCCCAAACATCCCGATTTCGAGGCCTGAGCCATATTTTGGAGTCAAATTTTGGCTCTCTGCACGTATTCGCTGTTTGAAATTACAACTTTTTTATACCCAACATATGCCAAGAACTGAAAGCGGCAGTGAGTCACATTTTGCACAAACTCCAATGCAGTTTTCAACATACCCCAAATATCCCGATTTCGAGGCCTGAGCCATATTTTGGAGCCAAATTCTGGCTCTCTGCACATATTCGCAGTTTGAAATTACGACTTTTTATATCCAACATACGCCAAGTACTAAGAGCGGCTTTTGGTCACATTTGTCCCAATCTCCCTGCAGTTTTCAAAATATCCCAAATATCCCCATTTCGAGGCCTGAGTCATATTTTGGAGCCAAATTCTGGCTCTCTGCACATATTCGCAGTTTGAAATTACGATTTTTTATACCCAACATATGCCAAGTACTGAAAACAGCGTTTATTCACATTTGTCCCAAACCCCCCTGCAGTTTTCGAAATATCCCAAATATCCCAATTTCGAGGCCTGAGCCATATTTTGGAGCCAAATTCTGGCTCTCTGCAAGTATTCGCAGTTTGAAATTACGATTTTTTATACCCAACATATGCCAAGTACTGAAAGCCGCAGTGTTTCACATTTTGCACAAACTCTCCTGCAGTTTTCAAAATATCCCAAATATCCCAATTTCGACGCCAGAGTCATATTTTGCAGCCAAATTCTTGCTCTCTGTACGTATTCGCAGTTTGATACTACAAATTTTTATACCCAACATATGCCAAGTACTGAAAGCCGCAGTGTTTCACATTTTGCACAAACTCTCCTGCAGTTTTCAAAATATCCCAAACATCCCAATTTCGAGGCCTGACCCATATTTTGGACCCAAATTCTGGCTCTCTGCACGTATTCGCAGTTTGAAATTACAACTTTTTTATACCCAACATATGCCAAGTACTGAAAGCGGCGTTTGGTCACATTTGTCCCAATCCTCCCTGCAATTTTCCAAATATCCCAAACATCCCGATTTCGAGGCCTGAGCTATATTTTGGAGTCAAATTTTGGCTCTCTCCACGTATTCGCTGTTTGAAATTACAACTTTTTTATACCCAACATATGTTAAGTCCTGAAAGCGGCAGTGATTCACATTTTGCACAAACTCACCTGCAGTTTTCGAAATATCCCAATTTCGAGGCCTGAGTCATATTTTGGAGCCAAATTCTGGCTCTCTGCACGTATTCGCAGTTTGAAATTACGATTTTTTATACCCAACATATGCCAAGTACTGAAAACAGCGTTTATTCACATTTGTCCCAAACCCCCCTGCAGTTTTCGAAATATCCCAAATATCCCAATTTCGAGGCCTGAGCCATATTTTGGAGCCAAATTCTGGCTCTCTGCAAGTATTCGCAGTTTGAAATGACGATTTTTTATACCCAACATATGCCAAGTACTGAAAGCGGCAGTGTTTCACATTTTGCACAAACTCTCCTGCAGTTTTCAAAATATCCCAAATATCCCAATTTCGAGGCCAGAGTCATATTTTGGAGCCAAATTCTTGCTCTCTGTACGTATTCGCAGTTTGACATTACAAATTTTTATACCCAACATATGCCAAGTACTGAAAGCGGCAGTTTTTCACATTTTGCACAAACTCTCCTGCAGTTTTCAAAATATCCCAAACATCTCAATTTCGAGGCCTGAGCCATATTTTGGAGCCAAATTTTGGCTCTCTGCACGTATTCGCTGTTTGAAATTACAACTTTTTTATACCCAACATATGTTAAGTACTGAAAGCGGCAGTGAGTTACATTTTGCACAAACTCCAATGCAGTTCTCGAAATAATCCAAACATCCCAATTTCGAGGCCTGAGCCATATTTTGGAGCCAAATTCTGGCTCTCTGTACGTATTCGCAGTTTGATATTACGAATTTTTATACCCAACATATGCCAAGTACTGAAAGCGGCAGTGTTTCACATTTTGCACAAACTATCCTGCAGTTTTCAAAATATCCCAAACATCCCAATTTCGAGGCCTGAGCCATATTTTGGAGCCAAATTTTGGCTCTCTGCACGTATTCGCAGTTTGAAATTAAAACGTTTTTATACCCAAAATATGCCAAGTACTGAAAGCGGCGTTTGATCACATTTGTCCCAATCCTCCCTGCAATTTTCAAAATATCCCAAACATCCCGATTTCGAGGCCTGAGCCATATTTTGGAGTCAAATTTTGGCTCTCTGCACGTATTCGCTGTTTGAAATTACAACTTTTTTATACCCAACATATGCCAAGTACTGAAAGCGGCAGTGAGTCACATTTTGCACAAACTCCAATGCAGTTTTCAACATACCCCAAATATCCCGATTTCGAGGCCTGAGCCATATTTTGGAGCCAAATTCTGGCTCTCTGCACATATTCGCAGTTTGAAATTACGACTTTTTATATCCAACATACGCCAAGTACTAAGAGCGGCTTTTGGTCACATTTGTCCCAATCTCCCTGCAGTTTTCAAAATATCCCAAATATCCCCATTTCGAGGCCTGAGTCATATTTTGGAGCCAAATTCTGGCTCTCTGCACATATTCGCAGTTTGAAATTACGATTTTTTATACCCAACATATGCCAAGTACTGAAAACAGCGTTTATTCACATTTGTCCCAAACCCCCCTGCAGTTTTCGAAATATCCCAAATATCCCAATTTCGAGGCCTGAGCCATATTTTGGAGCCAAATTCTGGCTCTCTGCACGTATTTGCTGTTTGAAATTATGACTTTTTATACCCAACATATGCCAAGTACTGAAAGCGGCAGTTAGTCACATTTTGCACAAACTCCACTGCAGTTTTCAAAATAATCCAAACATCCCAATTTCGAGGCCTGAGCCATATTTTCGAGCCAAATTCTGACTCTCTGCACGTATTCGCAGTTTGAAATTACGACTTTTTTATACCCAACATATGCGAAGTACTGAAAGTGGCGTTTGGTCACATTTGTCCCAAACCTCCCTGCAGTTTACAAAATATTCCAAACATCCCAATTTCGAGGCCTGATCCACATTTTGTAGCCAAATTCAGGCTCGCTGCACGTATTCGCAGTTTGAAATTGCGACTTTTCATACCCAACATATGCCAAGTACTGAAAACGGCGTTTGGTCACATTTGTCCCAAACCCCCCTGCAGTTTTCAAAATATCCCAAACATCCCAATTTCGAGGCCTGAGCCATGTTTTGAAGGCAAATTCTGGCTCTATGCACGTATTTGCAGTTTGAAATAACGACTTTTTATACCCAACATATATCAAGTCCTGAAAGCGGCAGTGAGTCACATTTTGCACAAACTCACCTGCAGTTTTCGAAATATCCCAAATATCATAATTTCGAGGCCTGAGTCATATTTTGGAGCCAAATTCTGGTTCTCTGCACGTATTCGCAGTTTGAAATTACGATTTTTTATACCCAACATATGCCAAGTACTGAAAACAGCGTTTATTCACATTTGTCCCAAACCCCCCTGCAGTTTTCGAAATATCCAAAATATCCCAATTTCGAGGCCTGAGCCATATTTTCGAGCCAAATTCAGGCTCGCTGCACGTATTCGCAGTTTGAAATTACTACTTTTCATACCCAACATATGCCAAGTATTGAAAGCGGCAGTGAGTCACATTTTGCACAAACTCCCCTGCAGTTTTCGAAATATCCCAAATATCCCAATTTCGAGGCCTGAGCCATATTTTGGAGCCAAATTCTGGCTCTCTGCAAGTATTCGCAGTTTGAAATTACGATTTTTTATACCCAACATATGCCAAGTACTGAAAGCGGCAGTGTTTCACATTTTGCACAAACTATCCTGCAGTTTTCAAAATATCCCAAACATCCCAATTTCGAGGCCTGAGCCATATTTTGGAGCCAAATTTTGGCTCTCTGCACGTATTCGCAGTTTGAAATTAAAACGTTTTTATACCCAAAATATGCCAAGTACTGAAAGCGGCGTTTGATCACATTTGTCCCAATCCTCCCTGCAATTTTCAAAATATCCCAAACATCCCGATTTCGAGGCCTGAGCCATATTTTGGAGTCAAATTTTGGCTCTCTGCACGTATTCGCTGTTTGAAATTACAACTTTTTTATACCCAACATATGCCAAGTACTGAAAGCGGCAGTGAGTCACATTTTGCACAAACTCCAATGCAGTTTTCAACATACCCCAAATATCCCGATTTCGAGGCCTGAGCCATATTTTGGAGCCAAATTCTGGCTCTCTGCACATATTCGCAGTTTGAAATTACGACTTTTTATATCCAACATACGCCAAGTACTAAGAGCGGCTTTTGGTCACATTTGTCCCAATCTCCCTGCAGTTTTCAAAATATCCCAAATATCCCCATTTCGAGGCCTGAGTCATATTTTGGAGCCAAATTCTGGCTCTCTGCACATATTCGCAGTTTGAAATTACGATTTTTTATACCCAACATATGCCAAGTACTGAAAACAGCGTTTATTCACATTTGTCCCAAACCCCCCTGCAGTTTTCGAAATATCCCAAATATCCCAATTTCGAGGCCTGAGCCATATTTTGGAGCCAAATTCTGGCTCTCTGCACGTATTTGCTGTTTGAAATTATGACTTTTTATACCCAACATATGCCAAGTACTGAAAGCGGCAGTTAGTCACATTTTGCACAAACTCCACTGCAGTTTTCAAAATATCCTAAATATCCCAATTTTGAGGCCTGAGCCATATTTTGGAGCCAAATTCTGGTTCTCTGCACGTATTTGTTGTTTGAAAATACGACTTTTTATACCCAACATATGCCAAGTACTGAAAGCGGCAGTTAGTCACATTTTGCACAAACTCCAATGCAGTTTTCAAAATAATCCAAACATCCCAATTTCGAGGCCTGAGCCATATTTTCGAGCCAAATTCTGACTCTCTGCACGTATTCGCAGTTTGAAATTACGACTTTTTTATACCCAACATATGCGAAGTACTGAAAGTGGCGTTTGGTCACATTTGTCCCAAACCTCCCTGCAGTTTACAAAATATTCCAAACATCCCAATTTCGAGGCCTGATCCACATTTTGTAGCCAAATTCAGGCTCGCTGCACGTATTCGCAGTTTGAAATTGCGACTTTTCATACCCAACATATGCCAAGTACTGAAAACGGCGTTTGGTCACATTTGTCCCAAACCCCCCTGCAGTTTTCAAAATATCCCAAACATCCCAATTTCGAGGCCTGAGCCATGTTTTGAAGGCAAATTCTAGCTCTATGCACGTATTTGCAGTTTGAAATAACGACTTTTTATACCCAACATATATCAAGTCCTGAAAGCGGCAGTGAGTCACATTTTGCACAAACTCACCTGCAGTTTTCGAAATATCCCAAATATCATAATTTCGAGGCCTGAGTCATATTTTGGAGCCAAATTCTGGTTCTCTGCACGTATTCGCAGTTTGAAATTACGATTTTTTATACCCAACATATGCCAAGTACTGAAAACCGCGTTTATTCACATTTGTCCCAAACCCCCCTGCAGTTTTCGAAATATCCAAAATATCCCAATTTCGAGGCCTGAGCCATATTTTCGAGCCAAATTCAGGCTCGCTGCACGTATTCGCAGTTTGAAATTACTACTTTTCATACCCAACATATGCCAAGTATTGAAAGCGGCAGTGAGTCACATTTTGCACAAACTCCCCTGCAGTTTTCGAAATATCCCAAATATCCCAATTTCGAGGCCTGAGCCATATTTTGGAGCCAAATTCTGGCTCTCTGCAAGTATTCGCAGTTTGAAATTACGATTTTTTATACCCAACATATGCCAAGTACTGAAAGCCGCAGTGTTTCACATTTTGCACAAACTCTCCTGCAGTTTTCAAAATATCCCACATATCCCAATTTCGAGGCCAGAGTCATATTTTGCAGCCAAATTCTTGCTCTCTGTACGTATTCGCAGTTTGATACTACAAATTTTTATACCCAACATATGCCAAGTACTGAAAGCCGCAGTGTTTCACATTTTGCACAAACTCTCCTGCAGTTTTCAAAATATCCGAAACATCCCAATTTCGAGGCCTGACCCATATTTTGGACCCAAATTCTGGCTCTCTGCACGTATTCGCAGTTTGAAATTACAACTTTTTTATACCCAACATATGCCAAGTACTGAAAGCGGCGTTTGGTCACATTTGTCCCAATCCTCCCTGCAATTTTCCAAATATCCCAAACATCCCGATTTCGAGGCCTGAGCTATATTTTGGAGTCAAATTTTGGCTCTCTCCACGTATTCGCTGTTTGAAATTACAACTTTTTTATACCCAACATATGTTAAGTACTGAAAGCGGCAGTGAGTCACATTTTGCACAAACTCCAATGCAGTTCTCGAAATAATCCAAACATCCCAATTTCGAGGCCTGAGCTATATTTTCGAGCCAAATTCTGACTCTCTGCACGTATTCGCAGTTTGAAATTACGATTTTTTTATACCCAACATATGCGAAGTACTAAAAGCGGCATTTGGTCACATTTGTCCCAAACCTACCTGCAGTTTTCAAAATATTCTAAACATCCCAATTTCGAGGCCTGAGCCATATTTTGGAGCCAAATTCAGGCTTGCTGCACGTATTCGCAGTTTGAAATTACGACTTTTCATACCCAACATATGCCAAGTACTGAAAGCGGCAGTGTTTCACATTTTGCACAAACTCTCCTGCAGTTTTCAAAATATCCCAAACATCCCAATTTCGAGGCCTGAGCCACATTTTGGAGCCAAATTCTGGCTCTCTGCAAGTATTCGCAGTTTGAAATTACGATTTTTTATACCCAACATATGCCAAGTACTGAAAGCGGCAGTGTTTCACATTTTGCACAAACTCTCCTGCAGTTTTCAAAATATCCCAAATATCCCAATTTCGAGGCCAGAGTCATATTTTGGAGCCAAATTCTTGCTCTCTGTACGTATTCGCAGTTTGATATTACAAATTTTTATACCCAACATATGCCAAGTACTGAAAGTGGCAGTGTTTCACATTTTGCACAAACTCTCCTGCAGTTTTCAAAATATCCCAAACATCCCAATTTCGAGGCCTGAGCCATATTTTGGAGCCAAATTTTGGCTCTCTGCACGTATTCGCAGTTTGAAATTACAACTTTTTTATACCCAACATATGCCAAGTACTGAAAGCGGCGTTTGGTCACATTTGTCCCAATCCTCCCTGCAATTTTCCAAATATCCCAAACATCCCGATTTCGAGGCCTGAGCTATATTTTGGAGTCAAATTTTGGCTCTCTGCACGTATTCGCTGTTTGAAATTACAACTTTTTTATACCCAACATATGTTAAGTACTGAAAGCGGCAGTGAGTCACATTTTGCACAAACTCCAATGCAGTTCTCGAAATAATCCAAACATCCCAATTTCGAGGCCTGAGCTATATTTTCGAGCCAAATTCTGACTCTCTGCACGTATTCGCAGTTTGAAATTACGATTTTTTTATACCCAACATATGCGAAGTACTAAAAGCGGCATTTGGTCACATTTGTCCCAAACCTACCTGCAGTTTTCAAAATATTCTAAACATCCCAATTTCGAGGCCTGAGCCATATTTTGGAGCCAAATTCAGGCTTGCTGCACGTATTCGCAGTTTGAAATTACGACTTTTCATACCCAACATATGCCAAGTACTGAAAGCGGCAGTGTTTCACATTTTGCACAAACTCTCCTGCAGTTTTCAAAATATCCCAAACATCCCAATTTCGAGGCCTGAGCCACATTTTGGAGCCAAATTCTGGCTCTCTGCAAGTATTCGCAGTTTGAAATTACGATTTTTTATACCCAACATATGCCAAGTACTGAAAGCGGCAGTGTTTCACATTTTGCACAAACTCTCCTGCAGTTTTCAAAATATCCCAAATATCCCAATTTCGAGGCCAGAGTCATATTTTGGAGCCAAATTCTTGCTCTCTGTACGTATTCGCAGTTTGATATTACAAATTTTTATACCCAACATATGCCAAGTACTGAAAGTGGCAGTGTTTCACATTTTGCACAAACTCTCCTGCAGTTTTCAAAATATCCCAAACATCCCAATTTCGAGGCCTGAGCCATATTTTGGAGCCAAATTTTGGCTCTCTGCACGTATTCGCAGTTTGAAATTACAACTTTTTTATACCCAACATATGCCAAGTACTGAAAGCGGCGTTTGGTCACATTTGTCCCAATCCTCCCTGCAATTTTCCAAATATCCCAAACATCCCGATTTCGAGGCCTGAGCTATATTTTGGAGTCAAATTTTGGCTCTCTGCACGTATTCGCTGTTTGAAATTACAACTTTTTTATACCCAACATATGTTAAGTACTGAAAGCGGCAGTGAGTCACATTTTGCACAAACTCCAATGCAGTTCTCGAAATAATCCAAACATCCCAATTTCGAGGCCTGAGCCATATTTTCGAGCCAAATTCTGACTCTCTGCACGAATTCGCAGTTTGAAATTACGACTTTTTTATACCCAACATATGTGAAGTACTAAAAGCGCCGTTTGGTCACATTTGTCCCAAACCTCCCTGCAGTTTTCAAAATATTCCAAACATCCCAATTTCGAGGCCTGAGCCATATTTTGGAGCCAAATTCAGGCTCGCTGCACGTATTCGCAGTTTGAAATTACGACTTTTCATACCCAACATATGCCAAGTACTGAAAGCGGCAGTGAGTCACATTTTGCACAAATTCCCCTGCAGTTTTCAAAATATCCCAAATATCCCAATTTCGAGGCCTGAGCCATATTTTGGAGCCAAATTCTGGCTCTCTGCAAGTAATCGCAGTTTGAAGTTACGATTTTTCATACCCAACATATGCCAAGTACTGAAAACGGCGTTTATTCACATTTGTCCCAAACACCCCTGCAGTTTTCGAAATATCCCAAATATCCCAATTTCGAGGCCTGAGCCATATTTTGGAGCTAAATTCTGGCTCTCTGCAAGTATTCGCAGTTTGAAATTACGATTTTTTATACACAACATATGCCAAGTACTGAAAGCGGCAGTGTTTCACATTTTGCACAAACTCTCCTGCAGTTTTCAAAATATCCCAAACATCCCAATTTCGAGGCCTGAGCCATATTTTGGAGCCAAATTTTGGCTCTCTGCACGTATTCGCAGTTTGAAATTACAACTTTTTTACACCCAACATAAGCCAAGTACTGAAAGCGGCGTTTGGTCACATTTGTCCCAATCCTCCCTGCAATTTTCCAAATATCCCAAACATCCCGATTTCGAGGCCTGAGCTATATTTTGGAGTCAAATTTTGGCTCTCTGCACGTATTCGCTGTTTGAAATTACAACTTTTTTATACCCAACATATGTTAAGTACTGAAAGCGGCAGTGAGTCACATTTTGCACAAACTCCAATGCAGTTCTCGAAATAATCAAAACATCCCAATTTCGAGGCCTGAGCCATATTTTCGAGCCAAATTCTGACTCTCTGCACGTATTCGCAGTTTGAAATTACGACTTTTTTATACCCAACATATGCGAAGTACTAAAAGCGGCGTTTGGTCACATTTGTCCCAAACCTCCCTGCAGTTTTCAAAATATTCCAAACATCCCAATTTCGAGGCCTGAGCCATATTTTGGAGCCAAATTCAGGCTCGCTGCACGTATTCGCAGTTTGAAATTACGACTTTTCATACCCAACATATGCCATGTACTGAAAGCGGCAGTGAGTCACATTTTGAACAAACTCCCCTGCAGTTTTCGAAATATCCCAAATATCCCAATTTCGAGGCCTGAGCCATATTTTGGAGCCAAATTCTGGCTCTCTGCAAGTATTCGCAGTTTGAAGTTATGATTTTTTATACCCAACATATGCCAAGTACTGAAAACGGCGTTTATTCACATTTGTCCCAAACACCCCTGCAGTTCTCGAAATATCCCAAATATCCCAATTTCGAGGCCTGAGCCATATTTTGGAGCCAAATTCTGGTTCTCTGCAAGTATTCGCAGTTTGAAATTATGATTTTTTATACCCAACATATGCCAAGTACTGAAAGCGGCAGTGTTTCACATTTTGAACAAACTCTCCTGCAGTTTTCAAAATATCCCAAACATCCCAATTTCGAGGCCAGAGTCATATTTTGGAGCCAAATTCTTGCTCTCTGTACGTATTCGCAGTTTGATATTACGAATTTTTATACCCAACATATGCCAAGTACTGAAAGAGGAAGTGTTTCACATTTTGTACAAACTCTCCTGCAGTTTTCAAAATATCCCAAACATCTTAATTTCGAGGCCTGAGCCATATTTTGGAGCTAAATTTTGGCTCTCTGCACGTATTCGCAGTTTGAAATTAAAACTTTTTTATACCCAACATATGCCAAGTACTGAAAGCGGCGTTTGGACACATTTGTCCCTATCCTCCCTGCAATTTTCAAAATATCCCAAACATCCCGTATTCGAGGCCTGAGCCATATTTTGGAGTCAAATTTTGGCTCTCTGCACGTATTCGCTGTTTGAAATTACAACTTTTTTATACCCAACATATGCCAAGTACTGAAAGCGGCAGTGAGTCACATTTTGCACAAACTCCAATGCAGTTTTCAAAATACCCCAAATATCCCGATTTCGAGGCCTGAGCCATATTTGGAGCCAAATTATGGCTCTCTGCACGTATTCACAGTTTGAAATTACGAATTTTTATACCCAACATATGCCAAGTACTGAAAGCGGCGTTTGGTCACATATTTCCCATACCTCCCTGCAGTTTCAATATATCCCAAACATCCCAATTTCGAGGTCTGAGCCATGTTTTGGAACCAAATTCAGGCTCTCTGCACGTATTCGCTGTTTTAAATTACGACTTTTACACCCAACATATGCCAAGTACTGAAAGCGGCGTTTGGTCATATTTGTCCCAAACTCCTCTGCAGTTTTCATAATATCCCAAACATCCCAATTTCGAGGCCTGAGCCATATTTTGGAGCCAAATTCTGGCTCTCTTCACGTTTTCGCAGTTTGAAATTGCGACTTTTTTTATACCCAACATATGCCAAGTACTGAAAGCGGCGTTTGGTCACATTTGTCCCAATCCCCCCTGCAATTTTCAAAATATCCCAAACATCCAAATTTCGAGGCCTAAGCCATATTTTGGAGCCAAATTCTGGCTCTCTGCACGTATTCGCAGTTTTAAATTCCGAATTTCTTATACCCAACATATGTCAAGTACTGACAGCGGCAGTGAGTCACATTTTACACAAAGTCCCCTGCAGTTTTCAAAATATCCCAAATATCCCAATTTCGAGGCCTGAGTCATATTTTGGAGCCAAATTCTGGCTCTCTGCACGTATTCGCAGTTTGAAATTACGACTTTTTTATACCCAACATATGCCAAGTACTGAAAGAGGCGTTTGGTCACATTTGTTCCAATCCCCCCTGCAATTTTCGAAATATCCCAAACATCCCAATTTCGAGGCCTGAGCCATATTTTGTAGCCAAATTCTGGCTCTCTGCACGTATTTGCTGTTTGAAATTACGATTTTTGTTACTCAACATATGCCAAGTACTTAAAGCGGCATTTAGTCACATTTTGCACAAACTCCACTGCAGTTTTCAAAATATCCTAAATATCCCAATTTTGAGGCCTGAGCGATATTTTAGAGCCAAATTCTGGTTCTATGAACGTATTTGCTGCTTGAAATTACGACTTTTTATACCCTACATATGCCAAGTACTGGAAGCGGCAGTGAGTCACATTTTGCACAAACTCCAATGCAGTTTTCATAATAATCCAAACATCCCAATTTCGAGGCCTGAGCCATATTTTCGAGCCAAATTCTGACTCTGTGCACGTATTCGCAGTTTGAAATTACGACTTTTTAATACCCAACATATGCGAAGTACTGAAAGTGGCGTTTGGTCACATTTGTCCCAAACCTCGCTGCAGTTTTCAAAATATTCCAAACATCCCAATTTCGAGGCCTGAGCCATATTTTGGAGCCTAATTCAGGTTCGCTGCACGTATTCGCAGTTTGAAATTACGACTTTTCATACTCAACATATGCAAAGTACTGAAAGCGGCATTTGGTCACATTTGTCCCAAACCCCCCTGCAGTTTTCAAAATATCCCAAACATCCCAATTTCGAGGCCTGAGCCAAATTTTGGAGGCAAATTCTGGCTCTATGCACGTATTCGCAGTTTGAAATAACGACTTTTTATACCCAACATATATCAAGTCCTGAAAGCGGCAGCGAGTCACATTTTGCACAAACTCCCCTGCAGTTTTCGAAATATCCCAAATATCCCAATTTCGAGGCCTGAGCCATATTTTGGAGCCAAATTCTGGCGCTCTGCAAGTATTCGCAGTTTGAAATTACGATTTTTTATACCCAACATATGCCAAGTACTGAAAACAGCGTTTATTCACATTTGTCCCAAACCCCCCTTCAGTTTTCGAAAAACCCCAAATATCCCAATTTCGAGGCCTGAGCCATATTTTGCAGCCAAATTCTGGCTCTCTGCAAGTATTCGCAGTTTGAAATTACGATGTTTTATACCCAACATATGCCAAGTACTGAAAGCGGCAGTGTTTCACATTTTGCACAAACTCTCCTGCAGTTTTCAAAATATCCCAAACATCCCAATTTCGAGGCCAGAGTCATATTTTGGATCCAAATTCTTGCTCTCTGTACGTATTCGCAGTATTATATTACAAATTTTTATACCCAACATATGCCAAGTACTGAAAGCGGCAGTGTTTCACATTTTGCACAAACTCTCCTGCAGTTTTCAAAATATCCCAAACATCCCAATTTCCAGGCCTGAGCCATATTTTGGAGCCAAATTTTGGCTCTCTGCACGTATTCGCAGTTTGAAATTACAACTTTTTTATGCCCAACATATGTCAAGTACTGAAAGCGGCGTTTGGTCACATATGTCTCAATCCTCCCTGCAATTTTCAAAATATTCCAAACATCCCGATTTCGAGGCCTGAGCTATATTTTGGAGTCAAATTTTGGCTCTCTGCACGTATTCGCTGTTTGAAATTACAACTTTTTTATACCCAACATATGCCAAGTACTGAACGCGGCAGTGTTCCACATTTTGCACAAACTCCCCTGCAGTTTTCAAAATATCCCAAATATCTCGATTTCGAGGCCTGAGCGATATTTTGGAGCCAAATTCTGGCTCTCTGCACATATTCGCAGTTTGAAATTACGACTTTTTATACCCAACATACGTCAAGTACTAAAAGCGGCTTTTGGTCACATTTGTCCCAGTCTCCCCTGCAGTTTTCTAAATTTCCCAATCATCCCAATTTCGAGGCCTGAGCCATATTTTGGAGCCAAATTCTGGCTCTATTCACGTATTCGCAGTTTGAAATTATGACGTTTTATACCCAACATATGTCAAGTACTGAAAGCGGCAGTGAGTCACATTTTGCACAAAGTCCCCTGCAGTTTTCAAAATATCCCAAATACCCCATTTTCGAGGCACGAGTCATATTTTGGAACTAAATTCTGTCTCTCTCTGCACGTATTCGCAGCTTGGAATTACGAGTTTTTTATACCCAACATATGCCAAGTACTGAAAGCGGCAGTGAGTCACATTTTGCACAAACTCCCCTGCAGTTTTCAAAATAATCCAAACATCCCAATTTCGAGGCCTGAGCCATATTTTGGAGCCAATTTCTGGCTCTCTGCACGTATTCGCAGTTTGAAATTACGACTTTTTTATACCCAACATATGTGAAGTACTAAAAGCGCCGTTTGGTCACATTTGCCCCAAACCTCCCTGCAGTTTTCAAAATATTCCAAACATCCCAATTTCGAGGCCTGAGCCATATTTTGGAGCCAAATTCAGGCTCGCTGCACGTATTCGCAGTTTGAAATTACGACTTTTCATACCCAACATATGCCAAGTACTGAAAGCGGCAGTGAGTCACATTTTGCACAAATTCCCCTGCAGTTTTCAAAATATCCCAAATATCCCAATTTCGAGGCCTGAGCCATATTTTGGAGCCAAATTCTGGCTCTCTGCAAGTATTCGCAGTTTGAAGTTACGATTTTTTATACCCAACATATGCCAAGTACTGAAAACGGCGTTTATTCACATTTGTCCCAAACACCCCTGCAGTTTTCGAAATATCCCAAATATCCCAATTTCGAGGCCTGAGCCATATTTTGGAGCCAAATTCTGGCTCTCTGCAAGTATTCGCAGTTTGAAATTACGATTTTTTATACACAACATATGCCAAGTACTGAAAGCGGCAGTGTTTCACATTTTGAACAAACTCTCCTGCAGTTTTCAAAATATCCCAAACATCCCAATTTCGAGGCCTGAGCCATATTTTGGAGCCAAATTTTGGCTCTCTGCACGTATTCGCAGTTTGAAATTACAACTTTGTTATACCCAACATATGCCATGTACTGAAAGCGGCGTTTGGTCACATTTGTCCCAATCCTCCCTGCAATTTTCCAAATATCCCAAACATCCCGATTTCGAGGCCTGAGCTATATTTTGGAGTCAAATTTTGGCTCTCTGCACGTATTCGCTGTTTGAAATTACAACTTTTTTATACCCAACATATGTTAAGTACTGAAAGCGGCAGTGAATCACATTTTGCACAAACTCCAATGCAATTCTCGAAATAATCCAAACATCCCAATTTCGAGGCCTGAGCCATATTTTCGAGCCAAATTCTGACTCTCTGCACGTATTCGCAGTTTGAAATTACGACTTTTTTATACCCAACATATGCGAAGTACTAAAAGCGGCGTTTGGTCACATTTGTCCCAAACCTCCCTGCAGTTTTCAAAATATTCCAAACAACCCAATTTCGAGGCCTGAGCCATATTTTGGAGCCAAATTCAGGCTCGCTGCACGTATTCGCAGTTTGAAATTACGACTTTTCATACCCAACATATGCCATGTACTGAAAGCGGCAGTGAGTCACATTTTGCACAAACTCCCCTGCAGTTTTCGAAATATCCTAAATATCCCAATTTCGAGGCCTGAGCCATATTTTGGAGCCAAATTCTGGCTCTCTGCAAGTATTCGCAGTTTAAAGTTATGATTTTTTATACCCAACATATGCCAAGTACTGAAAACGGCGTTTATTCACATTTGTCCCAAACACCCCTGCAGTTTTCAAAATATCCCAAATATCCCAATTTCGAGGCCTGAGCCATATTTTGGAGCCAAATTCTGGCTCTCTGCAAGTATTCGCAGTTTGAAATTATGATTCTTTATACCCAACATATGCCAAGTACTGAAAGCGGCAGTGTTTCACATTTTGAACAAACTCTCCTGCAGTTTTCAAAATATCCCAAACATCCCAATTTCGAGGCCAGAGTGATATTTTGGAGCCAAATTCTTGCTCTCTGTACGTATTCGCAGTTTGATATTACGAATTTTTTATACCCAACATATGCCAAGTACTGAAAGCGGCGTTTGGTCACATTTGTTCCAATCCCCCCTGCAATTTTCGAAATATCCCAAACATCCCAATTTCGAGGCCTGAGCCATATTTTGAAGCCAAATTCTGGCTCTCTGCACGTATTTGCTGTTTGAAATTACGACTTTTTATACCCAACATATGCCAAGTACTTAAAGCGGCATTGAGTCACATTTTGCACAAACTCCACTGCAGTTTTAAAAATATCCTAAATATCCCAATTTTGAGGCCTGAGCGATATTTTAGAGCCAAATTCTGGTTCTATGCACGTATTTGCTGCTTGAAATTACGACTTTTTATACCCTACATATGCCAAGTACTGGAAGCGGCAGTGAGTCACATTTTGCACAAACTCCAATGCAGTTTTCATAATAATCCAAACATCCCAATTTCGAGGCCTGAGCCATATTTTCGAGCCAAATTCAGGCTCTGTGCACGTATTCGCAGTTTGAAATTAAGACTTTTTTATACCCAACATATGCGAAGTACTGAAAGTGGCGTTTGGTCACATTTGTCCCAAACCTCGCTGCAGTTTTCAAAATATTCCAAACATCCCAATTTCGAGGCCTGAGCCATATATTGGAGCCTAATTCAGGCTCGCTGCACGTATTCGCAGTTTGAAATTACGACTTTTCATACTCAACATATGCAAAGTACTGAAAGCGGCATTTGGTCACATTTGTCCCAAACCCCCCCTGCAGTTTTCAAAATATCCCAAACATCCCAATTTCGAGGCCTGAGCCAAATTTTGGAGGCAAATTCTGGCTCTATGCACGTATTCGCTGTTTGAAATAACGACTTTTTATACCCAACATATATCAAGTCCTGAAAGCGGCAGCGAGTCACATTTTGCACAAACTCCCCTGCAGTTTTCGAAATATCCCAAATATCCCAATTTCGAGGCCTGAGCCATATTTTGGAGCCAAATTCTGGCTCTCTGCAAGTATTCGCAGTTTGAAATTACGATTTTTTATACCCAACATATGCCAAGTACTGAAAACAGCGTTTATTCACATTTGTCCCAAACCCCCTTGCAGTTTTCGAAAAACCCCAAATATCCCAATTTCGAGGCCTGAGCCATATTTTGCAGCCAAATTCTGGCTCTCTGCAAGTATTCGCAGTTTGAAATTACGAAGTTTTATACCCAACATATGCCAAGTACTGAAAGCGGCAGTGTTTCACATTTTGCACAAACTCTCCTGCAGTTTTCAAAATATCCCAAACATCCCAATTTCGAGGCCAGAGTCATATTTTGGATCCAAATTCTTGCTCTCTGTACGTATTCGCAGTATTATATTACAAATTTTTATACCCAACATATGCCAAGTACTGAAAGCGGCAGTGTTTCACATTTTGCACAAACTCTCCTGCAGTTTTCAAAATATCCCAAACATCCCAATTTCAAGGCCTGAGCCATATTTTGGAGCCAAATTTTGGCTCTCTGCACGTATTCGCAGTTTGAAATTACAACTTTTTTATACCCAACATATGTCAAGTACTGAAAGCGGCGTTTGGTCACATTTGTCTCAATCCTCCCTGCAATTTTCAAAATATTCCAAACATCCCGATTTCGAGGCCTGAGCTATATTTTGGAGTCAAATTTTGGCTCTCTGCTCGTATTCGCTGTTTGAAATTACAACTTTTTTATACCCAACATATGCCAAGTACTGAAAGCGGCAGTGTTCCACATTTTGCACAAACTCCCCTGCAGTTTTCAAAATATCCCAAATATCTCGATTTCGAGGCCTGAGCCATATTTTGGAGCCAAATTCTGGCTCTCTGCACATATTCGCCGTTTGAAATTACGACTTTTTATACCCAACATACGTCAAGTACTAAAAGCGGCTTTTGGTCACATTTGTCCCAATCTCCCCTGCAGTTTTCTAAATTTCCCAATCATCCCAATTTCGAGGCCTGAGCCATATTTTGGAGCCAAATTCTGGCTCTATTCACGTATTCGCAGTTTGAAATTATGACGTTTTATACCCAACATATGTCAAGTACTGAAAGCGGCAGTGAGTCACATTTTGCACAAAGTCCCCTGCAGTTTTCAAAATATCCCAAATACCCCATTTTCGAGGCCCGAGTCATATTTTGGAACTAAATTCTGTCTCTCTGCACGTATTCGCAGCTTGGAATTACGAGTTTTTTATACCCAACATATGCCAAGTACTGAAAGCGGCAGTGAGTCACATTTTGCACAAACTCCCCTGCAGTTTTCAAAATAATCCAAACATCCCAATTTCGAGGCCTGAGCCATATTTTGGAGCCAATTTCTGGCTCTCTGCACGTATTCGCAGTTTGAAATTACGACTTTTTTATACCCAACATATGTGAAGTACTAAAAGCGCCGTTTGGTCACATTTGTCCCAAACCTCCCTGCAGTTTTCAAAATATTCCAAACATCCCAATTTCGAGGCCTGAGCCATATTTTGGAGCCAAATTCAGGCTCGCTGCACGTATTCGCAGTTTGAAATTACGACTTTTCATACCCAACATATGCCAAGTACTGAAAGCGGCAGTGAGTCACATTTTGCACAAATTCCCCTGCAGTTTTCAAAATATCCCAAATATCCCAATTTCGAGGCCTGAGCCATATTTTGGAGCCAAATTCTGGCTCTCTGCAAGTATTCGCAGTTTGAAGTTACGATTTTTTATACCCAACATATGCTAAGTACTGAAAACGGCGTTTATTCACATTTGTCCCAAACACCCCTGCAGTTTTCGAAATATCCCAAATATCCCAATTTCGAGGCCTGAGCCATATTTTGGAGCCAAATTCTGGCTCTCTGCAAGTATTCGCAGTTTGAAATTACGATTTTTTATACACAACATATGCCAAGTACTGAAAGCGGCAGTGTTTCACATTTTGAACAAACTCTCCTGCAGTTTTCAAAATATCCCAAACATCCCAATTTCGAGGCCTGAGCCATATTTTGGAGCCAAATTTTGGCTCTCTGCACGTATTCGCAGTTTGAAATTACAACTTTTTTATACCCAACATATGCCAAGTACTGAAAGCGGCGTTTGGTCACATTTGTCCCAATCCTCCCTGCAATTTTCCAAATATCCCAAACATCCCGATTTCGAGGCCTGAGCTATATTTTGGAGTCAAATTTTGGCTCTCTGCACGTATTCGCTGTTTGAAATTACAACTTTTTTATACCCAACATATGTTAAGTACTGAAAGCGGCAGTGAATCACATTTTGCACAAACTCCAATGCAGTTCTCGAAATAATCCAAACATCCCAATTTCGAGGCCTGAGCCATATTTTCGAGCAAAATTCTGACTCTCTGCACGTATTCGCAGTTTGAAATTACGACTTTTTTATACCCAACATATGCGAAGTACTAAAAGCGGCGTTTGGTCACATTTGTCCCAAACCTCCCTGCAGTTTTCAAAATATTCCAAACATCCCAATTTCGAGGCCTGAGCCATATTTTGGAGCCAAATTCTGGTTCTCTGCAAGTATTCGCAGTTTGAAATTATGATTTTTTATACCCAACATATGCCAAGTACTGAAAGCGGCAGTGTTTCACATTTTGAACAAACTCTCCTGCAGTTTTCAAAATATCCCAAACATCCCAATTTCGAGGCCAGAGTCATATTTTGGAGCCAAATTCTTGCTCTCTGTACGTATTCGCAGTTTGATATTACGAATTTTTATACCCAACATATGCCAAGTACTGAAAGAGGAAGTGTTTCACATTTTGCACAAACTCTCCTGCAGTTTTCAAAATATCCCAAACATCTTAATTTCGAGGCCTGAGCCATATTTTGGAGCTAAATTTTGGCTCTCTGCACGTATTCGCAGTTTGAAATTAAAACTTTTTTATACCCAACATATGCCAAGTACTGAAAGCGGCGTTTGGACACATTTGTCCCAATCCTCCCTGCAATTTTCAAAATATCCCAAACATCCCGTATTCGAGGCCTGAGCCATATTTTGGAGTCAAATTTTGGCTCTCTGCACGTATTCGCTGTTTGAAATTACAACTTTTTTATACCCAACATATGCCAAGTACTGAAAGCGGCAGTGAGTCACATTTTGCACAAACTCCAATGCAGTTTTCAAAATACCCCAAATATCCCGATTTCGAGGCCTGAGCCATATTTGGAGCCAAATTATGGCTCTCTGCACGTATTCACAGTTTGAAATTACGAATTTTTATACCCAACATATGCCAAGTACTGAAAGCGGCGTTTGGTCACATATTTCCCATACCTCCCTGCAGTTTCAATATATCCCAAACATCCCAATTTCGAGGTCTGAGCCATGTTTTGGAACCAAATTCAGGCTCTCTGCACGTATTCGCTGTTTTAAATTACGACTTTTACACCCAACATATGCCAAGTACTGAAAGCGGCGTTTGGTCATATTTGTCCCAAACTCCTCTGCAGTTTTCCAAATATCCCAAACATCCCAATTTCGAGGCCTGAGCCATATTTTGGAGCCAAATTCTGGCTCTCTTCACGTTTTCGCAGTTTGAAATTGCGACTTTTTTTATACCCAACATATGCCAAGTACTGAAAGCGGCGTTTGGTCACATTTGTCCCAATCCCCCCTGCAATTTTCAAAATATCCCAAACATCCAAATTTCGAGGCCTAAGCCATATTTTGGAGCCAAATTCTGGCTCTCTGCACGTATTCGCAGTTTTAAATTCCGAATTTCTTATACCCAACATATGTCAAGTACTGACAGCGGCAGTGAGTCACATTTTACACAAAGTCCCCTGCAGTTTTCAAAATATCCCAAATATACCAATTTCGAGGCCTGAGTCATATTTTGGAGCCAAATTCTGGCTCTCTGCACGTATTCGCAGTTTGAAATTACGACTTTTTTTTACCCAACATATGCCAAGTACTGAAAGAGGCGTTTGGTCACATTTGTTCCAATCCCCCTGCAATTTTCGAAATATCCCAAACATCCCAATTTCGAGGCCTGAGCCATATTTTGTAGCCAAATTCTGGCTCTCTGCACGTATTTGCTGTTTGAAATTACGATTTTTGTTACTCAACATATGCCAAGTACTTAAAGCGGCATTGAGTCACATTTTGCACAAACTCCACTGCAGTTTTCAAAATATCCTAAATATCCCAATTTTGAGGCCTGAGCGATATTTTAGAGCCAAATTCTGGTTCTATGCACGTATTTGCTGCTTGAAATTACGACTTTTTATACCCTACATATGCCAAGTACTGGAAGCGGCAGTGAGTCACATTTTGCACAAACTCCAATGCAGTTTTCATAATAATCCAAACATCCCAATTTCGAGGCCTGAGCCATATTTTCGAGCCAAATTCTGACTCTGTGCACGTATTCGCAGTTTGAAATTACGACTTTTTAATACCCAACATATGCGAAGTACTGAAAGTGGCGTTTGGTCACATTTGTCCCAAACCTCGCTGCAGTTTTCAAAATATTCCAAACATCCCAATTTCGAGGCCTGAGCCATATTTTGGAGCCTAATTCAGGTTCGCTGCACGTATTCGCAGTTTGAAATTACGACTTTTCATACTCAACATATGCAAAGTACTGAAAGCGGCATTTGGTCACATTTGTCCCAAACCCCCCTGCAGTTTTCAAAATATCCCAAACATCCCAATTTCGAGGCCTGAGCCAAATTTTGGAGGCAAATTCTGGCTCTATGCACGTATTCGCAGTTTGAAATAACGACTTTTTATACCCAACATATATCAAGTCCTGAAAGCGGCAGCGAGTCACATTTTGCACAAACTCCCCTGCAGTTTTCGAAATATCCCAAATATCCCAATTTCGAGGCCTGAGCCATATTTTGGAGCCAAATTCTGGCTCTCTGCAAGTATTCGCAGTTTGAAATTACGATTTTTTATACCCAACATATGCCAAGTACTGAAAACAGCGTTTATTCACATTTGTCCCAAACCCCCCTGCAGTTTTCGAAAAACCCCAAATATCCCAATTTCGAGGCCTGAGCCATATTTTGCAGCCAAATTCTGGCTCTCTGCAAGTATTCGCAGTTTGAAATTACGATGTTTTATACCCAACATATGCCAAGTACTGAAAGCGGCAGTGTTTCACATTTTGCACAAACTCTCCTGCAGTTTTCAAAATATCCCAAACATCCCAATTTCGAGGCCAGAGTCATATTTTGGATCCAAATTCTTGCTCTCTGTACGTATTCGCAGTATTATATTACAAATTTTTATACCCAACATATGCCAAGTACTGAAAGCGGCAGTGTTTCACATTTTGCACAAACTCTCCTGCAGTTTTCAAAATATCCCAAACATCCCAATTTCAAGGCCTGAGCCATATTTTGGAGCCAAATTTTGGCTCTCTGCACGTATTCGCAGTTTGAAATTACAACTTTTTTATACCCAACATATGTCAAGTACTAAAAGCGGCGTTTGGTCACATTTGTCTCAATCCTCCCTGCAATTTTCAAAATATTCCAAACATCCCGATTTCGAGGCCTGAGCTATATTTTGGAGTCAAATTTTGGCTCTCTGCACGTACTCGCTGTTTGAAATTACGACTTTTTTATACCCAACATATGCCAAGTACTGAAAGCGGCAGTGTTCCACATTTTGCACAAACTCCCCTGCAGTTTTCAAAATATCCCAAATATCTCGATTTCGAGGCCTGAGCCATATTTTGGAGCCAAATTCTGGCTCTCTGCACATATTCGCAGTTTGAAATTACGACTTTTTATACCCAACATACGTCAAGTACTAAAAGCGGCTTTTGGTCACATTTGTCCCAGTCTCCCCTGCAGTTTTCTAAATTTCCCAATCATCCCAATTTCGAGGCCTGAGCCATATTTTGGAGCCAAATTCTGGCTCTATTCACGTATTCGCAGTTTGAAATTATGACGTTTTATACCCAACATATGTCAAGTACTGAAAGCGGCAGTGAGTCACATTTTGCACAAAGTCCCCTGCAGTTTTCAAAATATCCCAAATACCCCATTTTCGAGGCCCGAGTCATATTTTGGAACTAAATTCTGTCTCTCTCTGCACGTATTCGCAGCTTGGAATTACGAGTTTTTTATACCCAACATATGCCAAGTACTGAAAGCGGCAGTGAGTCACATTTTGCACAAACTCCCCTGCAGTTTTCAAAATAATCCAAACATCCCAATTTCGAGGCCTGAGCCATATTTTGGAGCCAATTTCTGGCTCTCTGCACGTATTCGCAGTTTGAAATTACGACTTTTTTATACCCAACATATGTGAAGTACAAAAAGCGCCGTTTGGTCACATTTGTCCCAAACCTCCCTGCAGTTTTCAAAATATTCCAAACATCCCAATTTCGAGGCCTGAGCCATATTTTGTAGCCAAATTCAGGCTCGCTGCACGTATTCGCAGTTTGAAATTACGACTTTTCATACCCAACATATGCCAAGTACTGAAAGCGGCAGTGAGTCACATTTTGCACAAATTCCCCTGCAGTTTTCAAAATATCCCAAATATCCCAATTTCGAGGCCTGAGCCATATTTTGGAGCCAAATTCTGGCTCTCTGCAAGTATTCGCAGTTTGAAGTTACGATTTTTTATACCCAACATATGCCAAGTGCTGAAAACGGCGTTTATTCACATTTGTCCCAAACACCCCTGCAGTTTTCGAAATATCCCAAATATCCCAATTTCGAGGCCTGAGCCATATTTTGGAGCCAAATTCTGGCTCTCTGCAAGTATTCGCAGTTTGAAATTACGATTTTTTATACACAACATATGCCAAGTACTGAAAGCGGCAGTGTTTCACATTTTGAACAAACTCTCCTGCAGTTTTCAAAATATCCCAAACATCCCAATTTCGAGGCCTGAGCCATATTTTGGAGCCAAATTTTGGCTCTCTGCACGTATTCGCAGTTTGAAATTACAACTTTTTTATACCCAACATATGCTAAGTACTGAAAGCGGCGTTTGGTCACATTTGTCCCAATCCTCCCTGCAATTTTCCAAATATCCCAAACATCCCGATTTCGAGGCCTGAGCTATATTTTGGAGTCAAATTTTGGCTCTCTGCACGTATTCGCTGTTTGAAATTACAACTTTTTTATACCCAACATATGTTAAGTACTGAAAGCGGCAGTGAATCACATTTTGCACAAACTCCAATGCAGTTCTCGAAATAATCCAAACATCCCAATTTCGAGGCCTGAGCCATATTTTCGAGCCAAATTCTGACTCTCTGCACGTATTCGCAGTTTGAAATTACGACTTTTTTATACCCAACATATGCGAAGTACTAAAAGCGGCGTTTGGTCACATTTGTCCCAAACCTCCCTGCTGTTTTCAAAATATTCCAAACAACCCAATTTCGAGGCCTGAGCCATATTTTGGAGCCACATTCAGGCTCGCTGCACGTATTCGCAGTTTGAAATTACGACTTTTCATACCCAACATATGCCATGTACTGAAAGCGGCAGTGAGTCACATTTTGCACAAACTCCCCTGCAGTTTTCGAAATATCCCAAATATCCCAATTTCGAGGCCTGAGCCATATTTTGGAGCCAAATTCTGGCTCTCTGCAAGTATTCGCAGTTTGAAGTTATGATTTTTTATACCCAACATATGCCAAGTACTGAAAACGGCGTTTATTCACATTTGTCCCAAACACCCCTGCAGTTTTCGAAATATCCCAAATATCCCAATTTCGAGGCCTGAGCCATATTTTGGAGCCAAATTCTGGCTCTCTGCAAGTATTCGCAGTTTGAAATTATGATTTTTTATACCCAACATATGCCAAGTACTGAAAGCGGCAGTGTTTCACATTTTGAACAAACTCTCCTGCAGTTTTCAAAATATCCCAAACATCCCAATTTCGAGGCCAGAGTCATATTTTGGATCCAAATTCTTGCTCTCTGTACGTATTCGCAGTATTATATTACAAATTTTTATACCCAACATATGCCAAGTACTGAAAGCGGCAGTGTTTCACATTTTGCACAAACTCTCCTGCAGTTTTCAAAATATCCCAAACATCCCAATTTCAAGGCCTGAGCCATATTTTGGAGCCAAATTTTGGCTCTCTGCACGTATTCGCAGTTTGAAATTACAACTTTTTTATACCCAACATATGTCAAGTACTGAAAGCGGCGTTTGGTCACATTTGTCTCAATCCTCCCTGCAATTTTCAAAATATTCCAAACATCCCGATTTCGAGGCCTGAGCTATATTTTGGAGTCAAATTTTGGCTCTCTGCACGTACTCGCTGTTTGAAATTACGACTTTTTTATACCCAACATATGCCAAGTACTGAAAGCGGCAGTGTTCCACATTTTGCACAAACTCCCCTGCAGTTTTCAAAATATCCCAAATATCTCGATTTCGAGGCCTGAGCCATATTTTGGAGCCAAATTCTGGCTCTCTGCACATATTCGCAGTTTGAAATTACGACTTTTTATACCCAACATACGTCAAGTACTAAAAGCGGCTTTTGGTCACATTTGTCCCAGTCTCCCCTGCAGTTTTCTAAATTTCCCAATCATCCCAATTTCGAGGCCTGAGCCATATTTTGGAGCCAAATTCTGGCTCTATTCACGTATTCGCAGTTTGAAATTATGACGTTTTATACCCAACATATGTCAAGTACTGAAAGCGGCAGTGAGTCACATTTTGCACAAAGTCCCCTGCAGTTTTCAAAATATCCCAAATACCCCATTTTCGAGGCCCGAGTCATATTTTGGAACTAAATTCTGTCTCTCTCTGCACGTATTCGCAGCTTGGAATTACGAGTTTTTTATACCCAACATATGCCAAGTACTGAAAGCGGCAGTGAGTCACATTTTGCACAAACTCCCCTGCAGTTTTCAAAATAATCCAAACATCCCAATTTCGAGGCCTGAGCCATATTTTGGAGCCAATTTCTGGCTCTCTGCACGTATTCGCAGTTTGAAATTACGACTTTTTTATACCCAACATATGTGAAGTACAAAAAGCGCCGTTTGGTCACATTTGTCCCAAACCTCCCTGCAGTTTTCAAAATATTCCAAACATCCCAATTTCGAGGCCTGAGCCATATTTTGTAGCCAAATTCAGGCTCGCTGCACGTATTCGCAGTTTGAAATTACGACTTTTCATACCCAACATATGCCAAGTACTGAAAGCGGCAGTGAGTCACATTTTGCACAAATTCCCCTGCAGTTTTCAAAATATCCCAAATATCCCAATTTCGAGGCCTGAGCCATATTTTGGAGCCAAATTCTGGCTCTCTGCAAGTATTCGCAGTTTGAAGTTACGATTTTTTATACCCAACATATGCCAAGTGCTGAAAACGGCGTTTATTCACATTTGTCCCAAACACCCCTGCAGTTTTCGAAATATCCCAAATATCCCAATTTCGAGGCCTGAGCCATATTTTGGAGCCAAATTCTGGCTCTCTGCAAGTATTCGCAGTTTGAAATTACGATTTTTTATACACAACATATGCCAAGTACTGAAAGCGGCAGTGTTTCACATTTTGAACAAACTCTCCTGCAGTTTTCAAAATATCCCAAACATCCCAATTTCGAGGCCTGAGCCATATTTTGGAGCCAAATTTTGGCTCTCTGCACGTATTCGCAGTTTGAAATTACAACTTTTTTATACCCAACATATGCTAAGTACTGAAAGCGGCGTTTGGTCACATTTGTCCCAATCCTCCCTGCAATTTTCCAAATATCCCAAACATCCCGATTTCGAGGCCTGAGCTATATTTTGGAGTCAAATTTTGGCTCTCTGCACGTATTCGCTGTTTGAAATTACAACTTTTTTATACCCAACATATGTTAAGTACTGAAAGCGGCAGTGAATCACATTTTGCACAAACTCCAATGCAGTTCTCGAAATAATCCAAACATCCCAATTTCGAGGCCTGAGCCATATTTTCGAGCCAAATTCTGACTCTCTGCACGTATTCGCAGTTTGAAATTACGACTTTTTTATACCCAACATATGCGAAGTACTAAAAGCGGCGTTTGGTCACATTTGTCCCAAACCTCCCTGCTGTTTTCAAAATATTCCAAACAACCCAATTTCGAGGCCTGAGCCATATTTTGGAGCCACATTCAGGCTCGCTGCACGTATTCGCAGTTTGAAATTACGACTTTTCATACCCAACATATGCCATGTACTGAAAGCGGCAGTGAGTCACATTTTGCACAAACTCCCCTGCAGTTTTCGAAATATCCCAAATATCCCAATTTCGAGGCCTGAGCCATATTTTGGAGCCAAATTCTGGCTCTCTGCAAGTATTCGCAGTTTGAAGTTATGATTTTTTATACCCAACATATGCCAAGTACTGAAAACGGCGTTTATTCACATTTGTCCCAAACACCCCTGCAGTTTTCGAAATATCCCAAATATCCCAATTTCGAGGCCTGAGCCATATTTTGGAGCCAAATTCTGGCTCTCTGCAAGTATTCGCAGTTTGAAATTATGATTTTTTATACCCAACATATGCCAAGTACTGAAAGCGGCAGTGTTTCACATTTTGAACAAACTCTCCTGCAGTTTTCAAAATATCCCAAACATCCCAATTTCGAGGCCAGAGTCATATTTTGGAGCCAAATTCTTGCTCTCTGTACGTATTCGCAGTTTGATATTACGAATTTTTATACCCAACATATGCCAAGTACTGAAAGAGGAAGTGTTTCACATTTTGCACAAACTCTCCTGCAGTTTTCAAAATATCCCAAACATCTTAATTTCGAGGCCTGAGCCATATCTTGGAGCTAAATTTTGGCTCTCTGCACGTATTCGCAGTTTGAAATTAAAACTTTTTTATACCCAACATATGCCAAGTACTGAAAGCGGCGTTTGGACACATTTGTCCCAATCCTCCCTGCAATTTTCAAAATATCCCAAACATCCCGTATTCGAGGCCTGAGCCATATTTTGGAGTCAAATTTTGGCTCTCTGCACGTATTCGCTGTTTGAAATTACAACTTTTTTATACCCAACATATGCCAAGTACTGAAAGCGGCAGTGAGTCACATTTTGCACAAACTCCTATGCAGTTTTCAAAATACCCCAAATATCCCGATTTCGAGGCCTGAGCCATATTTGGAGCCAAATTATGGCTCTCTGCACGTATTCACAGTTTGAAATTACGAATTTTTATACCCAACATATGCCAAGTACTGAAAGCGGCGTTTGGTCACATATTTCCCATACCTCCCTGCAGTTTCAATATATCCCAAACATCCCAATTTCGAGGTCTGAGCCATGTTTTGGAACCAAATTCAGGCTCTCTGCACGTATTCGCTGTTTGAAATTACGACTTTTACACCCAACATATGCCAAGTACTGAAAGCGGCGTTTGGTCATATTTGTCCCAAACTCCCCTGCAGTTTTCAAAATATCCCAAATATCCCAATTTCGAGGCCTGAGTCATATTTTGGAGCCAAATTCTGGCTCTCTGCACGTATTCGCAGTTTGAAATTACGACTTTTTTATACCCAACATATGCCAAGTACTGAAAGCGGCGTTTGGTCATATTTGTCCCAAACTCCCCTGCAGTTTTCAAAATATCCCAAATATCCCAATTTCGAGGCCTGAGCCATATTTTGGAGCCAAATTCTGGCTCTCTGCAAGTATTCGCAGTTTGAAGTTACGATTTTTTATACCCAACATATGCCAAGTGCTGAAAACGGCGTTTATTCACATTTGTCCCAAACACCCCTGCAGTTTTCGAAATATCCCAAATATCCCAATTTCGAGGCCTGAGCCATATTTTGGAGCCAAATTCTGGCTCTCTGCAAGTATTCGCAGTTTGAAATTACGATTTTTTATACACAACATATGCCAAGTACTGAAAGCGGCAGTGTTTCACATTTTGAACAAACTCTCCTGCAGTTTTCAAAATATCCCAAACATCCCAATTTCGAGGCCTGAGCCATATTTTGGAGCCAAATTTTGGCTCTCTGCACGTATTCGCAGTTTGAAATTACAACTTTTTTATACCCAACATATGCTAAGTACTGAAAGCGGCGTTTGGTCACATTTGTCCCAATCCTCCCTGCAATTTTCCAAATATCCCAAACATCCCGATTTCGAGGCCTGAGCTATATTTTGGAGTCAAATTTTGGCTCTCTGCACGTATTCGCTGTTTGAAATTACAACTTTTTTATACCCAACTTATGTTAAGTACTGAAAGCGGCAGTGAATCACATTTTGCACAAACTCCAATGCAGTTCTCGAAATAATCCAAACATCTCAATTTCGAGGCCTGAGCCATATTTTCGAGCCAAATTCTGACTCTCTGCACGTATTCGCAGTTTGAAATTACGACTTTTTTATACCCAACATATGCGAAGTACTAAAAGCGGCGTTTGGTCACATTTGTCCCAAACCTCCCTGCTGTTTTCAAAATATTCCAAACAACCCAATTTCGAGGCCTGAGCCATATTTTGGAGCCAAATTCAGGCTCGCTGCACGTATTCGCAGTTTGAAATTACGACTTTTCATACCCAACATATGCCATGTACTGAAAGCGGCAGTGAGTCACATTTTGCACAAACTCCCCTGCAGTTTTCGAAATATCCCAAATATCCCAATTTCGAGGCCTGAGCCATATTTTGGAGCCAAATTCTGGCTCTCTGCAAGTATTCGCAGTTTGAAGTTATGATTTTTTATACCCAACATATGCCAAGTACTGAAAACGGCGTTTATTCACATTTGTCCCAAACACCCCTGCAGTTTTCGAAATATCCCAAATATCCCAATTTCGAGGCCTGAGCCATATTTTGGAGCCAAATTCTGGCTCTCTGCAAGTATTCGCAGTTTGAAATTATGATTTTTTATACCCAACATATGCCAAGTACTGAAAGCGGCAGTGTTTCACATTTTGAACAAACTCTCCTGCAGTTTTCAAAATATCCCAAACATCCCAATTTCGAGGCCAGAGTCATATTTTGGAGCCAAATTCTTGCTCTCTGTACGTATTCGCAGTTTGATATTACGAATTTTTATACCCAACATATGCCAAGTACTGAAAGAGGAAGTGTTTCACATTTTGCACAAACTCTCCTGCAGTTTTCAAAATATCCCAAACATCTTAATTTCGAGGCCTGAGCCATATCTTGGAGCTAAATTTTGGCTCTCTGCACGTATTCGCAGTTTGAAATTAAAACTTTTTTATACCCAACATATGCCAAGTACTGAAAGCGGCGTTTGGACACATTTGTCCCAATCCTCCCTGCAATTTTCAAAATATCCCAAACATCCCGTATTCGAGGCCTGAGCCATATTTTGGAGTCAAATTTTGGCTCTCTGCACGTATTCGCTGTTTGAAATTACAACTTTTTTATACCCAACATATGCCAAGTACTGAAAGCGGCAGTGAGTCACATTTTGCACAAACTCCTATGCAGTTTTCAAAATACCCCAAATATCCCGATTTCGAGGCCTGAGCCATATTTGGAGCCAAATTATGGCTCTCTGCACGTATTCACAGTTTGAAATTACGAATTTTTATACCCAACATATGCCAAGTACTGAAAGCGGCGTTTGGTCACATATTTCCCATACCTCCCTGCAGTTTCAATATATCCCAAACATCCCAATTTCGAGGTCTGAGCCATGTTTTGGAACCAAATTCAGGCTCTCTGCACGTATTCGCTGTTTGAAATTACGACTTTTACACCCAACATATGCCAAGTACTGAAAGCGGCGTTTGGTCATATTTGTCCCAAACTCCCCTGCAGTTTTCAAAATATCCCAAATATCCCAATTTCGAGGCCTGAGTCATATTTTGGAGCCAAATTCTGGCTCTCTGCACGTATTCGCAGTTTGAAATTACGACTTTTTTATACCCAACATATGCCAAGTACTGAAAGCGGCGTTTGGTCACATTTGTTCCAATCCCCCCTGCAATTTTCGAAATATCCCAAACATCCCAATTTCGAGGCCTGAGCCATATTTTGAAGCCAAATTCTGGCTCTCTGCACGTATTTGCTGTTTGAAATTACGACTTTTTATACCCAACATATGCCAAGTACTTAAAGCGGCATTGAGTCACATTTTGCACAAACTCCACTGCAGTTTTCAAAATATCCTATATATTCCAATTTTGAGGCCTGAGCGATATTTTAGAGCCAAATTCTGGTTCTATGCACGTATTTGCTGCTTGAAATTACGACTTTTTATACCCAACATATGCCAAGTACTGGAAGCGGCAGTAAGTCACATTTTGCACAAACTCCAATGCTGTTTTCATAATAATCCAAACATCCCAATTTCGAGGCCTGAGCCATATTTTCGAGCCAAATTCTGACTCTGTGCACGTATTCGCAGTTTGAAATTAAGACTTTTTTATACCCAACATATGCGAAGTACTGAAAGTGGCGTTTGGTCACATTTGTCCCAAACCTCGCTGCAGTTTTCAAAATATTCCAAACATCCCAATTTCGAGGCCTGAGCCATATTTTGGAGCCTAATTCAGGCTCGCTGCACGTATTCGCAGTTTGAAATTACGACTTTTCATACTCAACATATGCAAAGTACTGAAAGCGGCATTTGGTCACATTTGTCCCAAACCCCCCCTGCAGTTTTCAAAATATCCCAAACATCCCAATTTCGAGGCCTGAGCCAAATTTTGGAGGCAAATTCTGGCTCTATGCACGTATTCGCAGTTTGAAATAACGACTTTTTATACCCAACATATATCAAGTCCTGAAAGCGGCAGCGAGTCACATTTTGCACAAACTCCCCTGCAGTTTTCGAAATATCCCAAATATCCCAATTTCGAGGCCTGAGCCATATTTTGGAGCCAAATTCTGGCTCTCTGCAAGTATTCGCAGTTTGAAATTACGATTTTTTATACCCAACATATGCCAAGTACTGAAAACAGCGTTTATTCACATTTGTCCCAAACCCCCTTGCAGTTTTCGAAAAACCCCAAATATCCCAATTTCGAGGCCTGAGCCATATTTTGCAGCCAAATTCTGGCTCTCTGCAAGTATTCGCAGTTTGAAATTACGAAGTTTTATACCCAACATATGCCAAGTACTGAAAGCGGCAGTGTTTCACATTTTGCACAAACTCTCCTGCAGTTTTCAAAATATCCCAAACATCCCAATTTCGAGGCCAGAGTCATATTTTGGATCCAAATTCTTGCTCTCTGTACGTATTCGCAGTATTATATTACAAATTTTAATACCCAACATATGCCAAGTACTGAAAGCGGCAGTGTTTCACATTTTGCACAAACTCTCCTGCAGTTTTCAAAATATCCCAAACATCCCAATTTCAAGGCCTGAGCCATATTTTGGAGCCAAATTTTGGCTCTCTGCACGTATTCGCAGTTTGAAATTACAACTTTTTTATACCCAACATATGTCAAGTACTGAAAGCGGCGTTTGGTCACATTTGTCTCAATCCTCCCTGCAATTTTCAAAATATTCTAAACATCCCGATTTCGAGGCCTGAGCTATATTTTGGAGTCAAATTTTGGCTCTCTGCACGTATTCGCTGTTTGAAATTACAACTTTTTTATACCCAACATATGCCAAGTACTGAAAGCGGCAGTGTTCTACATTTTGCACAAACTCCCCTGCAGTTTTCAAAATATCCCAAATATCTCGATTTCGAGGCCTGAGCCATATTTTGGAGCCAAATTCTGGCTCTCTGCACATATTCGCAGTTTGAAATTACGACTTTTTATACCCAACATACGTCAAGTACTAAAAGCGGCTTTTGGTCACATTTGTCCCAATCTCCCCTGCAGTTTTCTAAATTTCCCAATCATCCCAATTTCGAGGCCTGAGCCATATTTTGGAGCCAAATTCTGGCTCTATTCACGTATTCGCAGTTTGAAATTATTACGTTTTATACCCAACATATGTCAAGTACTGAAAGCGGCAGTGAGTCACATTTTGCACAAAGTCCCCTGCAGTTTTCAAAATATCCCAAATACCCCATTTTCGAGGCCCGAGTCATATTTTGGAACTAAATTCTGTCTCTCTGCACGTATTCGCACTTTGGAATTACGAGTTTTTTATACCCAACATATGCCAAGTACTGAAAGCGGCAGTGAGTCACATTTTGCACAAACTCCCCTGCAGTTTTCAAAATAATCCAAACATCCCAATTTCGAGGCCTGAGCCATATTTTGGAGCCAATTTCTGGCTCTCTGCACGTATTCGCAGTTTGAAATTACGACTTTTTTATACCCAACATATGTGAAGTACTAAATGCGCCGTTTGGTCACATTTGTCCCAAACCTCCCTGCAGTTTTCAAAATATTCCAAACATCCCAATTTCGAGGCCTGAGCCATATTTTGGAGCCAAATTCAGGCTCGCTGCACGTATTCGCAGTTTGAAATTACGACTTTTCATACCCAACATATGCCAAGTACTGAAAGCGGCAGTGAGTCACATTTTGCACAAATTCCCCTGCAGTTTTCAAAATATCCCAAATATCCCAATTTCGAGGCCTGAGCCATATTTTGGAGCCAAATTCTGGCTCTCTGCAAGTATTCGCAGTTTGAAGTTACGATTTTTTATACCCAACATATGCTAAGTACTGAAAACGGCGTTTATTCACATTTGTCCCAAACACCCCTGCAGTTTTCGAAATATCCCAATTTCGAGGCCTGAGCCATATTTTGGAGCCAAATTCTGGCTCTCTGCAAGTATTCGCAGTTTGAAATTACGATTTTTTATACACAACATATGCCAAGTACTGAAAGCGGCAGTGTTTCACATTTTGAACAAACTCTCCTGCAGTTTTCAAAATATCCCAAACATCCCAATTTCGAGGCCTGAGCCATATTTTGGAGCCAAATTTTGGCTCTCTGCACGTATTCGCAGTTTGAAATTACAACTTTTTTATACCCAACATATGCCAAGTACTGAAAGCGGCGTTTGGTCACATTTGTCCCAATCCTCCCTGCAATTTTCCAAATATCCCAAACATCCCGATTTCGAGGCCTGAGCTATATTTTGGAGTCAAATTTTGGCTCTCTGCACGTATTCGCTGTTTGAAATTACAACTTTTTTATACCCAACATATGTTAAGTACTGAAAGCGGCAGTGAATCACATTTTGCACAAACTCCAATGCAGTTCTCGAAATAATCCAAACATCCCAATTTCGAGGCCTGAGCCATATTTTCGAGCAAAATTCTGACTCTCTGCACGTATTCGCAGTTTGAAATTACGACTTTTTTATACCCAACATATGCGAAGTACTAAAAGCGGCGTTTGGTCACATTTGTCCCAAACCTCCCTGCAGTTTTCAAAATATTCCAAACAACCCAATTTCGAGGCCTGAGCCATATTTTGGAGCCAAATTCAGGCTCGCTGCACGTATTCGCAGTTTGAAATTACGACTTTTCATACCCAACATATGCCATGTACTGAAAGCGGCAGTGTTCTACATTTTGCACAAACTCCCCTGCAGTTTTCAAAATATCCCAAATATCTCGATTTCGAGGCCTGAGCCATATTTTGGAGCCAAATTCTGGCTCTCTGCACATATTCGCAGTTTGAAATTACGACTTTTTATACCCAACATACGTCAAGTACTAAAAGCGGCTTTTGGTCACATTTGTCCCAATCTCCCCTGCAGTTTTCTAAATTTCCCAATCATCCCAATTTCGAGGCCTGAGCCATATTTTGGAGCCAAATTCTGGCTCTATTCACGTATTCGCAGTTTGAAATTATTACGTTTTATACCCAACATATGTCAAGTACTGAAAGCGGCAGTGAGTCACATTTTGCACAAAGTCATCTGCAGTTTTCAAAATATCCCAAATACCCCATTTTCGAGGCCCGAGTCATATTTTGGAACTAAATTCTGTCTCTCTGCACGTATTCGCACTTTGGAATTACGAGTTTTTTATACCCAACATATGCCAAGTACTGAAAGCGGCAGTGAGTCACATTTTGCACAAACTCCCCTGCAGTTTTCAAAATAATCCAAACATCCCAATTTCGAGGCCTGAGCCATATTTTGGAGCCAATTTCTGGCTCTCTGCACGTATTCGCAGTTTGAAATTACGACTTTTTTATACCCAACATATGTGAAGTACTAAATGCGCCGTTTGGTCACATTTGTCCCAAACCTCCCTGCAGTTTTCAAAATATTCCAAACATCCCAATTTCGAGGCCTGAGCCATATTTTGGAGCCAAATTCAGGCTCGCTGCACGTATTCGCAGTTTGAAATTACGACTTTTCATACCCAACATATGCCAAGTACTGAAAGCGGCAGTGAGTCACATTTTGCACAAATTCCCCTGCAGTTTTCAAAATATCCCAAATATCCCAATTTCGAGGCCTGAGCCATATTTTGGAGCCAAATTCTGGCTCTCTGCAAGTATTCGCAGTTTGAAGTTACGATTTTTTATACCCAACATATGCTAAGTACTGAAAACGGCGTTTATTCACATTTGTCCCAAACACCCCTGCAGTTTTCGAAATATCCCAATTTCGAGGCCTGAGCCATATTTTGGAGCCAAATTCTGGCTCTCTGCAAGTATTCGCAGTTTGAAATTACGATTTTTTATACACAACATATGCCAAGTACTGAAAGCGGCAGTGTTTCACATTTTGAACAAACTCTCCTGCAGTTTTCAAAATATCCCAAACATCCCAATTTCGAGGCCTGAGCCATATTTTGGAGCCAAATTTTGGCTCTCTGCACGTATTCGCAGTTTGAAATTACAACTTTTTTATACCCAACATATGCCAAGTACTGAAAGCGGCGTTTGGTCACATTTGTCCCAATCCTCCCTGCAATTTTCCAAATATCCCAAACATCCCGATTTCGAGGCCTGAGCTATATTTTGGAGTCAAATTTTGGCTCTCTGCACGTATTCGCTGTTTGAAATTACAACTTTTTTATACCCAACATATGTTAAGTACTGAAAGCGGCAGTGAATCACATTTTGCACAAACTCCAATGCAGTTCTCGAAATAATCCAAACATCCCAATTTCGAGGCCTGAGCCATATTTTCGAGCAAAATTCTGACTCTCTGCACGTATTCGCAGTTTGAAATTACGACTTTTTTATACCCAACATATGCGAAGTACTAAAAGCGGCGTTTGGTCACATTTGTCCCAAACCTCCCTGCAGTTTTCAAAATATTCCAAACAACCCAATTTCGAGGCCTGAGCCATATTTTGGAGCCAAATTCAGGCTCGCTGCACGTATTCGCAGTTTGAAATTACGACTTTTCATACCCAACATATGCCATGTACTGAAAGCGGCAGTGAGTCACATTTTGCACAAACTCCCCTGCAGTTTTCGAAATATCCCAAATATCCCAATTTCGAGGCCTGAGCCATATTTTGGAGCCAAATTCTGGCTCTCTGCAAGTATTCGCAGTTTGAAGTTATGATTTTTTATACCCAACATATGCCAAGTACTGAAAACGGCGTTTATTCACATTTGTCCCAAACACCCCTGCAGTTTTCGAAATATCCCAAATATCCCAATTTCGAGGCCTGAGCCATATTTTGGAGCCAAATTCTGGCTCTCTGCAAGTATTCGCAGTTTGAAATTATGATTTTTTATACCCAACATATGCCAAGTACTGAAGGCGGCAGTGTTTCACATTTTGAACAAACTCTCCTGCAGTTTTCAAAATATCCCAAACATCCCAATTTCGAGGCCAGAGTCATATTTTGGAGCCAAATTCTTGCTCTCTGTACGTATTCGCAGTTTGATATTACGAATTTTTATACCCAACATATGCCAAGTACTGAAAGAGGAAGTGTTTCACATTTTGCACAAACTCTCCTGCAGTTTTCAAAATATCCCAAACATCTTAATTTCGAGGCCTGAGCCATATCTTGGAGCTAAATTTTGGCTCTCTGCACGTATTCGCAGTTTGAAATTAAAACTTTTTTATACCCAACATATGCCAAGTACTGAAAGCGGCGTTTGGACACATTTGTCCCAATCCTCCCTGCAATTTTCAAAATATCCCAAACATCCCGTATTCGAGGCCTGAGCCATATTTTGGAGTCAAATTTTGGCTCTCTGCACGTATTCGCTGTTTGAAATTACAACTTTTTTATACCCAACATATGCCAAGTACTGAAAGCGGCAGTGAGTCACATTTTGCACAAACTCCAATGCAGTTTTCAAAATACCCCAAATATCCCGATTTCGAGGCCTGAGCCATATTTGGAGCCAAATTATGGCTCTCTGCACGTATTCACAGTTTGAAATTACGAATTTTTATACCCAACATATGCCAAGTACTGAAAGCGGCAGTGAGTCACATTTTGCACAAACTCCAATGCAGTTTCAATATATCCCAAACATCCCAATTTCGAGGTCTGAGCCATGTTTTGGAACCAAATTCAGGCTCTCTGCACGTATTCGCTGTTTGAAATTACGACTTTTACACCCAACATATGCCAAGTACTGAAAGCAGCGTTTGGTCATATTTGTCCCAAACTCCCCTGCAGTTTTCAAAATATCCCAAATATCCCAATTTCGAGGCCTGAGTCATATTTTGGAGCCAATTTCTGGCTCTCTGCACGTATTTGCTGTTTGAAATTACGACTTTTTATACCCAACATATGCCAAGTACTTCAAGCGGCATTGAGTCACATTTTGCACAAACTCCACTGCAGTTTTCAAAATATCCTAAATATCCCAATTTTGAGGCCTGAGCGATATTTTAGAGCCAAATTCTGGTTCTATGCACGTATTTGCTGCTTGAAATTACGACTTTTTATACCCTACATATGCCAAGCACTGGAAGCGGCAGTGAGTCACATTTTGCACAAACTCCAATGCAGTTTTCATAATAATCCAAACATCCCAATTTCGAGGCCTGAGCCATATTTTCGAGCCAAATTCTGACTCTGTGCACGTATTCGCAGTTTGAAATTAAGACTTTTTTATACCCAACATATGCGAAGTACTGAAAGTGGCGTTTGGTCACATTTGTCCCAAACCTCGCTGCAGTTTTCAAAATATTCCAAACATCCCAATTTCGAGGCCTGAGCCATATTTTGGAGCTTAATTCAGGCTCGCTGCACGTATTCGCAGTTTGAAATTACGACTTTTCATACTCAACATATGCAAAGTACTGAAATCGGCATTTGGTCACATTTGTCCCAAACCCCCCTGCAGTTTTCAAAATATCCCAAACATCCCAATTTCGAGGCCTGAGCCAAATTTTGGAGGCAAATTCTGGCTCTATGCACGTATTCGCAGTTTGAAATAACGACTTTTTATACCCAACATATATCAAGTCCTGAAAGCGGCAGCGAGTCACATTTTGCACAAACTCCCCTGCAGTTTTCGAAATATCCCAAATATCCCAATTTCGAGGCCTGAGCCATATTTTGGAGCTAAATTCTGGCTCTCTGCAAGTATTCGCAGTTTGAAATTACGATTTTTTATACCCAACATATGCCAAGTACTAAAAACAGCGTTTATTCACATTTGTCCCAAACCCCCTTGCAGTTTTCGAAAAACCCCAAATATCCCAATTTCGAGGCCAGAGTCATATTTTGGATCCAAATTCTTGCTCTCTGTACGTATTCGCAGTATTATATTACAAATTTTTATACCCAACATATGCCAAGTACTGAAAGCGGCAGTGTTCCACATTTTGCACAAACTCCCCTGCAGTTTTCAAAATATCCCAAATATCCCGATTTCGAGGCCTGAGCCATATTTTGGAGCCAAATTCTGGCTCTCTGCACATATTCGCAGTTTGAAATTACGACTTTTTATACCCAACATACGTCAAGTACTAAAAGCGGCTTTTGGTCACATTTGTCCCAATCTCCCCTGCAGTTTTCTAAATTTCCCAATCATCCCAATTTCGAGGCCTGAGCCATATTTTGGAGCCAAATTACGGCTCTATTCACGTATTCGCAGTTTGAAATTATGACGTTTTATACCCAACATATGTCAAGTACTGAAAGCGGCAGTGAGTCACATTTTGCACAAAGTCCCCTGCAGTTTTCAAAATATCCCAAATACCCCATTTTCGAGGCCCGAGTCATATTTTCGAACTAAATTCTGTCTCTCTGCACGTATTCGCAGCTTGGAATTACGAGTTTTTTATACCCAACATATGCCAAGTACTGAAAGCGGCAGTGAGTCACATTTTGCACAAACTCCCCTGCAGTTTTCAAAATAATCCAAACATCCCAATTTCGAGGCCTGAGCCATATTTTGGAGCCAATTTCTGGCTCTCTGCACGTATTCGCAGTTTGAAATTGCAACTTTTTTATACCCAACATATGCGAAGTACTGAAAGCGGCGTTTGGTCACATTTGTCCCAAACCCCCCTGCAGTTTTCAAAATATCCCAAACATCCCAATTTCGAGGCCTGAGCCATATTTTGGAGGCAAATTCTGGCTCTATGCACATATTCGCAGTTTGAAATTACGACTTTTTATACCAAACATATACCAAGTCCTGAAAGCGGCAGTGAGTGACATTTTGCACAAACTCCGCTGCAGTTTTCGAGATATCTCAAATATCCGAATTTCGAGGCCTGAGCCATATTTTGGAGCCAAATTCTGGCTCTATGCTCGTATTCGCAGTTTGAAATTACGACTTTTTTATACCCAACATATGCCAAGTACTGAAAGTGGCATTTGGTCACATTTGTCTCAATCCCTGCTGCAATTTTCAAAATATCCCAAGCATCCCAATTTCAAGGCCTGAGCCATATTTTGGAGCCAAATTCTGGCTCTCAGAACATATTCGCAGTTTGAAATTTGCGACTTTTTTATACCCCAACATATGCCAAGTACTGAAAGCGGCGTTTGGTCACATTTGTCCCAAACCTCCCTGCAGTTTTCAAAATATCCCAAACATCCCAAATCCGATACCTGAGCCCTATTTTGGAGCCAAATTCTGGCTCTCTGCACGTATTCGCAGTTGGAAATTCCGACTTTTTATTCCGAAAATATGCCATTTACTGAAAGCGGCGGTGGATCACATTTTGCCCAAACCCCCCTGCAGTTTTTAAAATATCTAAAAGATCCCAAATCCGATACCTGAGGCATATTTTGGAGCCAAATACTTTCTCTCTTCACGTATTTAAGTTTGAAATTCCGACTTTTTATACTGAAAATATACCAATTACTGAAAGCGGCGGTGAGTCACATTTTGCCTAAACCCCTTTGCAGTTTTCAAAATATCCCAAACATCTCAAATAAGATACCTGAGCCATATTTTAGAGCCAAATTCTGGCTCTCTGCGCGTATTCGCAGTTTGAAATTCCGGCTTTTTATTCCGAAAATATGCCAATTACTGAAAGCAGCGGTGGGTCACATTTTGCCCAAACCCCCCTGCAGTTTTCAAAATATCCCAAACATACCAAATCCGATACCTGAGCCATATTTTGGAGCCAAATTCTGGCTCTCTGCACGTATTCGCAGTTGGAAATTCTGGCTTTTTATACCGAAAATATGCGAATTACTGAAAGGGGCGGTGAGTCACATTTTGCCCAAACCCCCCAGCAGTTTTTAAAATATCCCAAACTTCCCAAATCCGATACCTGAGTCATATTTTAGAGCCAAATTCTGGCTCTCTGCACGTATTCGCAGTTGGAAATTCCGGCTTTTTATTCCGAAAATATGCCATTTACTGAAAGCGGCGGTGGGTCACATTTTGCCCAAACATCCCCTGCAATTTTTAAAATATCCCAACAATCCCAAATCCGATACCTGAGACATATTTTAGAGCCAAATTCTGGCTCTCTACACGTATTCGCAGTTTGAAATTCCGGCTTTTTATACCGAAAATATGCCAATTACTGAAAGCGGCGGTGGGTCACATTTTGGCCAAACCCCCCTGTAGTTTTCAAAATATCCCAAACATCCCAAATCCGATACCTGAGCCATATTTTGGAGCGAAATTCTGGCTCTCTGCACGTATTCGCTGTTTGAAATTACAACTTTTTTATACCCAACATATGCCAAGTACTGAAAGCGGCAGTGTTCCACATTTTGCACAAACTCCCCTGCAGTTTTCAAAATATCCCAAATACCCCATTTTCGAGGCCCGAGTCATATATTGGAACTAAATTCTGTCTCTCTGCACGTATTCGCAGCTTGGAATTACGAGTTTTTTATACCCAACATATGCCAAGTACTGAAAGCGGCAGTGTTCCACATTTTGCACAAACTCCTCTGCAGTTTTCAAAATATCCCAAATATTCCGATTTCGAGTGCTGAGCCATATTTTGGAGCCAAATTCTGGCTCTCTGCACATATTCGCAGTTTGAAATTATGACTTTTTATACCCAACATACGTCAAGTACTAAAAGCGGCTTTTGGTCACATTTGTCCCAATCTCCCCTGCAGTTTTCAAAATTTCCCAATCATCCCAATTTCGAGGCCTGAGCCATATTTTGGAGCCAAATTCTGGCTCTATTCACGTATTCGCAGTTTGAAATTATGACGTTTTATACCCAACATATGTCAAGTACTGAAAGCGGCAGTGAGTCACATTTTGCACAAAGTCCCCTGCAGTTTTCAAAATATCCCAAATACCCCATTTTCGAGGCCCGAGTCATATTTTGGAACTAAATTCTGTCTCTCTGCACGTATTCGCAGCTTGGAATTACGAGTTTTTTATACCCACCATATGCCAAGTACTGAAAGCTTCAGTGAGTCACATTTTGCACAAACTCCCCTGCAGTTTTCAAAATAATCCAAACATCCCAATTTCGTGGCCTGAGCCATATTTTGGAGCCAATTTCTGGCTCTCTGCACGTATTCGCAGTTTGAAATTACAACTTTTTTATACCCAACATATGCGAAGTACTGAAAGCGGCGTTTGGTCACATTTGTCCCAAACCCCCCCTGCAGTTTTCAAAATATCCCAAACATCCCAATTTCGAGGCCTGAGCCATATTTTGGAGCCAAATTCTGGCTCTCTGCACGTATTCGCAATTGGAAATTCCGGCTTTTTATTCCGAAAATATGCCATTTACTGAAAGCGGCGGTGGGTCACATTTTGCCCAAACATCCCCTGCAGTTTTTAAAATATCCCAAACATCCCAAATCCGATACCTGAGGCATTTTTTTGAGCCAAATTCTGGCTCTCTTCACGTATTTAAGTTTGAAATTCCGAATTTTTATATTGAAAATATACCAATTACTGAAAGCGGCGGTGGGTCACATTTTGCCTAAACCCCCCTGCAGTTTTCAAAATATCCCAAACATCCCAAATAAGATACCTGAGCCATATTTTAGAGCCACATTCTGGCTCTCTGTGCGTGTTCGCAGTTTGAAATTCCGGGTTTTATTCCGAAAATATGCCAATTACTGAAAGCAGCGGTGGGTCACAATTTGCCAAACCCCCTTGCAGTTTTCAAAATATCCCAAACATATCAAATCCGATACCTGAGCCATATTTTGGAGCCAAAATCTAGCTATCTGCACTTATTCGCAGTTGCAAATTCCGGCTTTTTATACCGAAAATATGCAAATTACTGAAAGCGGCGGTGGGTCACATTTTGCCCAAACCCCCCTGCAGTTTTCAAAATATCCCAAACATCCCAAATCCGATACCTGAGCCATATTTTAGAGCTAAATTCTGGCTCTCTGCACGTAATCGCAGTTTGAAATTCCGACTTTTTATACCGAAAATATGCCAATTACTGAAACGGCGGTGGGTCACATTTTGCCGAAACACCCCTGCAGTTTTCAAAATATCCCAAACATCCCAAATCCGATACCTGAGCCAAATTTTGGAGACAAATTCTGGCTCTCTGCACGTATTTGCAGTTGGAAATTCCGAATTTTTATACAGAAAATATGATAATTACTGAAAGCAGCGGTGGGTCACAATTTGCCCAAACCCCCTTGCAGTTTTCAAAATATCCCAAACATACCAAATCCGATACCTGAGCCATATTTTGGAGCCAAAATCTAGCTATCTGCACTTATTCGCAGTTGGAAATTCCGGTTTTTATACCGAAAATATGCAAATTACTGAAAGCGGCGGTGGGTCACATTTTGCCCAAACCCCCCTGCAGTTTTCAAAATATCCCAAACATCCCAAATCCGATACCTGAGCCATATTTTAGAGCTAAATTCTGGCTCTCTGCACGTATTCGCAGTTTGAAATTCCGACTTTTTATACCGAAAATATGCCAATTACTGAAACGGCGGTGGGTCACATTTTGCCGAAACACCCCTGCAGTTTTCAAAATATCCCAAACAACCCAAATCCGATACCTGAGCCAAATTTTGGAGACAAATTCTGGCTCTCTGCACGTATTTGCAGTTGGAAATTCCGAATTTTTATACAGAAAATATGATAATTACTGAAAGCAGCGGTGGGTCACAATTTGCCCAAACCCCCTTGCAGTTTTCAAAATATCCCAAACATACCAAATCCGATACCTGAGCCATATTTTGGAGCCAAAATCTAGCTATCTGCACTTATTCGCAGTTGGAAATTCCGGCTTTTTATACCGAAAATATGCAAATTACTGAAAGCGGCGGTGGGTCACATTTTGCCCAAACCCCCCTGCAGTTTTCAAAATATCCCAAACATCCCAAATCCGATACCTGAGCCATATTTTAGAGCTAAATTCTGGCTCTCTGCACGTATTCGCAGTTTGAAATTCCGACTTTTTATACCGAAAATATGCCAATTACTGAAACGGCGGTGGGTCACATTTTGCCGAAACACCCCTGCAGTTTTCCAAATATCCCAAACATCCCAAATCCGATACCTGAGCCAAATTTTGGAGACAAATTCTGGCTCTCTGCACGTATTTGCAGTTGGAAATTCCGAATTTTTATACAGAAAATATGATAATTACTGAAAGCAGCGGTGGGTCACAATTTGCCCAAACCCCGCTGCAGTTTTTTAAATATCCCAAACATCCCAAATCCGATACCTGAGGCACATTTTGGAGCCAAATTCTGGCTCTCTTCACGTATTTAGGTTTGAAATTCCGACTTTTTATACTGAAAATATACCAATTACTGAAAGCGGCGGTGTGTCACATTTTGCCTAAACCCCCCTGCAGTTTTCAAAATATTCCAAACATTCCAAATAAGATACCTGAGCCATATTTTGCAGCCAAATTCTAGCTCTCTGCACGTATTTGCAGTTTGAAATTCCGACTTTTTATATTGAAAATATACAAATTACTGAAAACGGTGGTGGGTCCCATTTTGCCCAAACACCCCTGCAGTTTTCAAAATATCCCAAACATCCCAAATCCGATACCTGAGCCATATTTTGGAGACAAATTCTGGCTCTCTGCACGTATTTGCAGTTGGAAATTCCGACTTTTTATACCGAAAATATGATAATTACTGAAAGCAGCGGTGGGTCACATTTTGCCTAAACCCCCCTGCAGTTTTTAAAATATCCTAAAGATCCCAAAACCGATAACTGAGGCATATTTTGGAGCCAAATTCTGGCTCTCTTCACGTATTTAAGTTTCAAATTCCGACTTTTTATACTGTAAATATACCAATTACTGAAAGCGGCGGTGGGTCACATTTTTCCTAAACCCCCTGCAGTTTTCAAAATATCCCAAACATCCCAAATAAGATACCTGAGCCATATTTTAGAGCCAAATTCTGGCTCTCTGCACGTATTCGCAGTTTGAAATTCCGGCTTTTTATTCCGAAAATATGCCAATTACTGAAAGCAGCGATGGGTCACTGTTTGTCCAAACCCCCCTGCAGTTTTCCAAATATCCCAAACATACCAAATCCGATACCTGAGCCATATTTTGGAGCCAAATTCTGGCTCTCTGCACGTTTTCGCAGTTGGAAATTCCGGATTTTTATACCGAAAATATGCGAATTACTGAAAGCGGCGGTGGGTCACATTTTGCCCAAACCCCCCTGTAGTTTTCAAAATATCCCAAACATCTCAAATCCGATATCTGAGCCATATTTTAGAGCCAAATTCTGGCTCTCTGCACGTATTTGCAGTTTGTAATTCCGACTTTTTATACTGAAAATATACCAATTACTGAAAGCAGCGGTGGGTCACATTTTGCCTAAACCCCCCTGCAGTTTTTAAAATATCCTAAACATCCCAAATCCGATACCTGAGCCATATTTTGGAGCCAAATTCTAGCTCTCTGCACGTATTTGCAGTTTGTAATTCCGACTTTTTATACTGAAAATATACCAATTACTGAAAGCAGCGGTGGGTCACATTTTGCCTAAACCCCCCTGCAGTTTTTAAAATATCCTAAACATCCCAAATCCGATACCTGAGCCATATTTTGGAGACAAATTCTGGCTCTCTGCACGTATTTGCAGTTGGAAATTCCGACTTTTTATACCGAAAATATGATAATTACTGAAAGCAGCGGTGGGTCACATTTTGCCTAAACCCCCCTGCAGTTTTTAAAATATCCTAAACATCCCAAAACCGATACCTGAGGCATATTTTGGAGCCAAATTCTGGCTCTCTTCACGTATTTAAGTTTCAAATTCCGACTTTTTATACTGTAAATATACCAATTACTGAAACGGCGGTGGGTCACATTTTGCCGAAACACCCCTGCAGTTTTCAAAATATCCCAAACATCCCAAATCCGGTACCTGAGCCAAATTTTGGAGACAAATTCTGGCTCTCTGCACGTATTTGCAGTTGGAAATTCCGAATTTTTATACAGAAAATATGATAATTACTGAAAGCAGCGGTGGGTCACAATTTGCCCAAACCCCCCTGCAGTTTTTTAAATATCCCAAACATCCCAAATCCGATACCTGAGGCACATTTTGGAGCCAAATTCTGGCTCTCTTCACGTATTTAGGTTTGAAATTCCGACTTTTTATACTGAAAATATACCAATTACTGAAAGCGGCGCTGGGTCACATTTTGCCTAAACCCCCCTGCAGTTTTCAAAATTTTCCAAACATCCCAAATAAGATACCTGAGCCATATTTTGGAGACAAATTCTGGCTCTCTGCACGTATTTGCAGTTGGAAATTCCGACTTTTTATACCGAAAATATGATAATTACTGAAAGCAGCGGTGGGTCACATTTTGCCTAAACCCCCCTGCAGTTTTAAAAATATCCTAAACATCCCAAAACCGATACCTGAGGCATATTTTGGAGCCAAATTCTGGCTCTCTTCACGTATTTAAGTTTCAAATTCCGACTTTTTATACTGTAAATATACCAATTACTGAAAGCGGCGGTGGGTCACATTTTGCCTAAACCCCCCTGCAGTTTTCAAAATATCCCAAACATCCCAAATAAGATACCTGAGCCATATTTTAGAGCCAAATTCTGGCTCTCTGCACGTATTCGCAGTTTGAAATTCCGGCTTTTTATTCCGAAAATATGCCAATTACTGAAAGCAGCGATGGGTCACTGTTTGTCCAAACCCCCCTGCAGTTTTCAAAATATCCCAAACATCCTAAATCCGATACCTGAGCCATATTTTGGAGCCAAATTCTAGCTCTCTGCATGTATTTGCAGTTTGTAATTCCGACTTTTTATACTGAAAATATACCAATTACTGAAAGCGGCGGTGGGTCACATTTTGCCCAAACACCCCTGCAGTTTTCAAAATATCCGAAACATCTCAAATCCGATACCTGAGCCATTATTTGGAGACAAATTCTGGCTCTCTGCACGTATTTGCAGTTGGAAGATCCGACTTTTTATACCGAAAATATGATAATTACTGAAAGCGGCGGTGGGTCACATTTTGCCCAAACCCCCCTGCAGTTTTTAAAATATCCCAACAATCCCAAATCCGATACCTGAGACATATTTTAGAGCCAAATTCTGGCTCTCTACACGTATTCGCAGTTTGAAATTCCGGCTTTTTATACCGAAAATATGCCAATTACTGAAAGCGGCGGTGGGTCACATTTTGGCCAAACCCCCCTGTAGTTTTCAAAATATCCCAAACATCCCAAATCCGATACCTGAGCCATATTTTGGAGCGAAATTCTGGCTCTCTGCACGTATTCGCAGTTGGAAATTCCGACTTTTTATTCCGAAAATATGCCATTTACTGAAAGCGGCGGTGGGTCACATTTTGCACAAACCCCCCTGCAGTTTTTAAAATATCCCAAACATCCCACATCCGATACCTGAGGCATATTTTGGAGCCAAATTCTGGCTCTCTTCACGTATTTAAGTTTGAAATTACGACTTTTTATACTGAAAATATACCAATTACTGAAAGCAGCGGTGGGTCACATTTTGCCTAAACCACCCTGCAGTTTTCAAAATATCCCAAACATCCCAAATCCGAAACCTGAGCCATATTTTGGAGCCAAATTCTGGCTCTCTGCAAGTATTTGCAGTTTGAAATTCCGGCTTTTTATACCGAAAATATGCCAATTACTATGATCGGCGGTGGGTCACAATTTGCCCAAACCCCCCTGCAGTTTTCAAAATATCCCAAACATCTCAAATCCGATACCTGAGCCATATTTTCGAGCCAAATTCTGGCTCTCTGCACGTATTTGCAGTTTGAAATTCCGGCTTTTTATACCGAAAATATGCCAATTACTGAAAGCGGCGGTGGGTCACATTTTGCCCAAACCCCCCTGCAGTTTTTAAAATATCCCAAACATCCCAAATCCGATACCTGAGGCATATTTTGGAACCAAATTCTGGCTCTCTTCACGTATTTAAGTTTGAAATTCAGACTTTTTATACTGAAAATATACCAATTACTGAAAGCGGCGGAGGGTCACATTTTGCCTAAACCCATCTGCAGTTTTCAAAATATCCCAAACATCCCAAATCCGAAACCTGAGCCATATTTTGGAGCCAAATTCTGGCTCTCTGCACGTTTTCGCATTTGGAAATTCCGGCTTTTTATACCGAAAAAATGCGAATTACTGAAAGCGGCGGTGGGTCACATTTTGCCCAAACCCCCCTGCAGTTTTCCAAATATCTCAAACATCTCAAATACGATACCTGAGCCATACTTTAGAGCCAAATTCTGGCTCTCTGCACGTACTCGCAGTTTGAAATTCCGGCTTTTTATACAGAAAATATGCCAATTACTGAAAGCGGTGGTGGGTCACATTTTGCCCAAACCACCCTGCAATTTTCAAAATATCCTAAACATCCTAAATCCGATACCTGAGCCATATTTTGGAGCCAAATTCTAGCTCTCTGCACGTATTTGCAGTTTGTAATTCCGACTTTTTATACCGAAAATATGCCAATTACTGAAAGCGGCGGTGGGTCACATTTTGCAAAAACCCCCCTGCAGTTTTCAAAATATCCCAAACATCCCAAATCCGATACCTGAGCCATATTTTGGAGCCAAATTCTGGCTCTCTGCACGTATTTGCAGTTAGAAATTCCGACTTTTTATACTGAAATATACCAAGTACTGAAAGCAGGGGTGGGTCACATTTTCCCCAAACACCCATGCAGTTTTCAAAATATCCCAAACATCCCAAATCCGATACCTGAGCAATATTTTGGAGCCAAATTCTGACTCTCTGCATGTTTTCGCAGTTGGAATATCCGACTTTTTATACCGAAAATATGAAAATTTCTGAGAGAGTCGGTTGGTCACATTTTGCCCAAACCCCCTTGCAGTTTTTAAAATATCCCAAACATCCCAAATCCGATACCTGAGCCATATTTTAGAGCCAAAATCTGGCTCTCTGCACGTATTCGCAATTTGAAATTCCGGCTTTTTATACCGAAAATATGCCAATTACTGAAAGCGGCGGTGGGTCACATTTTGCCCAAACCGCCCTGCAGTTTTTAAAATATCCCAAACATCCCAAATCCGATACCTGAGGCATATTTTGGAACCAAATTCTTGCTCTCTTCACGTATTTAAGTTTGAAATTCAGACTTTTTATACTGAAAATATACCAATTACTGAAAGCGGCGGAGGGTCACATTTTGCCTAAACCCATCTGCAGTTTTCAAAATATCCCAAACATCCCAAATCCGAAACCTGAGCCATATTTTGGAGCCAAATTCTGGCTCTCTGCACGTTTTCGCATTTGGAAATTCCGGCTTTTTATACCGAAAAAATGCGAATTACTGAAAGCGGCGGTGGGTCACATTTTGCCCAAACCCCCCTGCAGTTTTCAAAATATCCCAAACATCTCAAATACGATACCTGAGCCATACTTTAGAGCCAAATTCTGGCTCTCTGCACGTACTCGCAGTTTGAAATTCCGGCTTTTTATACCGAAAAAATGCCAATTACTGAGAGCGGCGGTGGGTCACATTTTGCCCAAACCCCCCTGCAGTTTTCAAAATATCCTAAACATCCTAAATCCGATACCTGAGCCATATTTTGGAGCCAAATTCTAGCTCTCTGCACGTATTTGCAGTTTGTAATTCCGACTATTTATACTGAAAATATACCAATTACTGAAAGCAGCGGTGGGTCACATTTTGCCTAAACCCCCCTGCAGTTTTTAAAATATCCTAAACATCCCAAATCCGATACCTGAGCCATATTTTGGAGACAAATTCTGGCTCTCTGCACGTATTTGCAGTTGGAAATTCCGACTTTTTATACCGAAAATATGATAATTACTGAAAGCAGCGGTGGGTCACATTTTGCCTAAACCCCCCTGCAGTTTTTAAAATATCCTAAACATCCCAAAACCGATACCTGAGGCATATTTTGGAGCCAAATTCTGGCTCTCTTCACGTATTTAAGTTTCAAATTCCGACTTTTTATACTGTAAATATACTAATTACTGAAACGGCGGTGGGTCACATTTTGCCGAAACACCCCTGCAGTTTTCAAAATATCCCAAACATCCCAAATCCGGTACCTGAGCCAAATTTTGGAGACAAATTCTGGCTCTCTGCACGTATTTGCAGTTGGAAATTCCGAATTTTTATACAGAAAATATGATAATTACTGAAAGCAGCGGTGGGTCACAATTTGCCCAAACCCCCCTGCAGTTTTTTAAATATCCCAAACATCCCAAATCCGATACCTGAGGCACATTTTGGAGCCAAATTCTGGCTCTCTTCACGTATTTAGGTTTGAAATTCCGACTTTTTATACTGAAAATATACCAATTACTGAAAGCGGCGCTGGGTCACATTTTGCCTAAACCCCCCTGCAGTTTTCAAAATTTTCCAAACATCCCAAATAAGATACCTGAGCCATATTTTGGAGACAAATTCTGGCTCTCTGCACGTATTTGCAGTTGGAAATTCCGACTTTTTATACCGAAAATATGATAATTACTGAAAGCAGCGGTGGGTCACATTTTGCCTAAACCCCCCTGCAGTTTTAAAAATATCCTAAACATCCCAAAACCGATACCTGAGGCATATTTTGGAGCCAAATTCTGGCTCTCTTCACGTATTTAAGTTTCAAATTCCGACTTTTTATACTGTAAATATACCAATTACTGAAAGCGGCGGTGGGTCACATTTTGCCTAAACCCCCCTGCAGTTTTCAAAATATCCCAAACATCCCAAATAAGATACCTGAGCCATATTTTAGAGCCAAATTCTGGCTCTCTGCACGTATTCGCAGTTTGAAATTCCGGTTTTTTATTCCGAAAATATGCCAATTACTGAAAGCAGCGATGGGTCACTGTTTGTCCAAACCCCCCTGCAGTTTTCAAAATATCCCAAACATCCTAAATCCGATACCTGAGCCATATTTTGGAGCCAAATTCTAGCTCTCTGCACGTATTTGCAGTTTGTAATTCCGACTTTTTATACTGAAAATATACCAATTACTGAAAGCGGCGGTGGGTCACATTTTGCCCAAACACCCCTGCAGTTTTCAAAATATCCCAAACATCTCAAATCCGATACCTGAGCCATTATTTGGAGACAAATTCTGGCTCTCTGCACGTATTTGCAGTTGGAAGATCCGACTTTTTATACCGAAAATATGATAATTACTGAAAGCGGCGGTGGGTCACATTTTGCCCAAACCCCCCTGCAGTTTTTAAAATATCCCAACAATCCCAAATCCGATACCTGAGACATATTTTAGAGCCAAATTCTGGCTCTTTACACGTATTCGCAGTTTGAAATTCCGGCTTTTTATACCGAAAATATGCCAATTACTGAAAGCGGCGGTGGGTCACATTTTGGCCAAACCCCCCTGTAGTTTTCAAAATATCCCAAACATCCCAAATCCGATACCTGAGCCATATTTTGGAGCGAAATTCTGGCTCTCTGCACGTATTCGCAGTTGGAAATTCCGACTTTTTATTCCGAAAATATGCCATTTACTGAAAGCGGCGGTGGGTCACCGTTTGCCCAAACCCCCCTGCAGTTTTTAAAATATCCCAAACATCCCACATCCGATACCTGAGGCATATTTTGGAGCCAAATTCTGGCTCTCTTCACGTATTTAAGTTTGAAATTCCGACTTTTTATACTGAAAATATACCAATTACTGAAAGCAGCGGTGGGTCACATTTTGCCTAAACCCCCCTGCAGTTTTCAAAATATCCCAAACATCCCAAATCCGAAACCTGAGCCATATTTTGGAGCCAAATTCTGGCTCTCTGCACGTATTTGCAGTTTGAAATTCCGGCTTTTTATACCGAAAATATGCCAATTACTATGATCGGCGGTGGGTCACAATTTGCCCAAACCCCCCTGCAGTTTTCAAAATATCCCAAACATCTCAAATCCGATACCTGAGCCATATTTTAGAGCCAAATTCTGGCTCTCTGCACGTATTTGCAGTTTGAAATTCCGGCTTTTTATACCGAAAATATGCCAATTACTGAAAACGGCGGTGGGTCACATTTTGCCCAAACCCCCCTGCAGTTTTTAAAATATCCCAAACATCCCAAATCCGATACCTGAGGCATATTTTGGAACCAAATTCTGGCTCTCTTCACGTATTTAAGTTTGAAATTCAGACTTTTTATACTGAAAATATGCCAATTACTGAAAACGGCGGTGGGTCACATTTTGCCTAAACCCATCTGCAGTTTTCAAAATATCCCAAACATCCCAAATCCGAAACCTGAGCCATATTTTGGAGCCAAATTCTGGCTCTCTGCACGTTTTCGCATTTGGAAATTCCGGCTTTTTATACCGAAAAAATGCGAATTACTGAAAGCGGCGGTGGGTCACATTTTGCCCAAACCCCCCTGCAGTTTTCCAAATATCTCAAACATCTCAAATACGATACCTGAGCCATACTTTAGAGCCAAATTCTGGCTCTCTGCACGTACTCGCAGTTTGAAATTCCGGCTTTTTATACAGAAAATATGCCAATTACTGAAAGCGGCGGTGGGTCACATTTTGCCCAAACCACCCTGCAATTTTCAAAATATCCTAAACATCCTAAATCCGATACCTGAGCCATATTTTGGTGCCAAATTCTAGCTCTCTGCACGTATTTGCAATTTGTAATTCCGACTTTTTATACCGAAAATATGCCAATTACTGAAAGCGGCGGTGGGTCACATTTTGCAAAAACCATTTGCAGTTTTCAAAATATCCCAAACATCCCAAATCCGATACCTGAGCCATATTTTGGAGCCAAATTCTGGCTCTCTGCACGTATTTGCAGTTAGAAATTCCGACTTTTTATACTGAAATATACCAAGTACTGAAAGCAGGGGTGGGTCACATTTTCCCCAAACACCCATGCAGTTTTCAAAATATCCCAAACATCCCAAATCCGATACCTGAGCAATATTTTGGAGCCAAATTCTGACTCTCTGCATGTTTTCGTAGTTGGAATATCCGACTTTTTATACCGAAAATATGAAAATTTCTGAGAGAGTCGGTTGGTCACATTTTGCCCAAACCCCCTTGCAGTTTTTAAAATATCCCAAACATCCCAAATCCGATACCTGAGCCATATTTTAGAGCCAAAATCTGGCTCTCTGCACGTATTCGTAGTTTGAAATTCCGGCTTTTTATACCGAAAATATGCCAATTACTGAAAGCGGCGGTGGGTCACATTTTGCCCAAACCCCCCTTGCAGTTTTCAAAATATCCCAAACATCCCAAATCCGATACCTGAGACATATTTTGGAGCCAAATTCTGGCTCGCTGCAAGTGTTCGCAGTTTGAAATTCCGACTTTTTATACCGAAAATAAGCCAATTACTGAAAGCTGCGGTGGGTCACATTTTGCCCAACCCCCCTGCAATTTTCAAAATATCCCAAACATCCCAAATCCGATACCTGAACCATATTTTGGAGCCAAATTCTGGCTCTCTGCACGTATTTGCAGTTTGAAATTTCAAATTTTATACCGAAAATATGCCAATTACTGAAAGCGGCGGTGAGTCACATTTTGCCCAAACCCCCCTGCAATTTTCAAAATATCCCAAACATCCCAAATCCGATACCTGAGCCATATTTTAGAGCCAAATTCTGGCTCTCTGCATGTTTTCGCAGTTGGAAATTCCGACTTTATATACCGAAAATATGCCAATTACTGAGAGAGTCGGTGAGTCAAATTTTGCCCAAACCCCCCTGCAATTTTCAAAATATCCCAAACATCCCAAATCCGATACCTGAGCCATATTTTAGAGCCAAATTCTGGCTCTCTGCACGTATTCGCAATTTGAAATTCCGGCTTTTTATACCGAAAATATGCCAATTACTGAAAGCAGCGGTGGGTCACATTTTGCCCAAACCCCCCTGCAGTTTTCAAAATATCCTAAACATCCCAAATCCGATAGCTAAGCCATATTTTAGAGCCAAATTCTGGCTCTCTGCACACATTTGCAGTTTGAAATTCCGGCTTTTTATACCGAAAATATGCCAATTACTGAAAGCGGCGGTGGGTCACATTTTGCCCAAACCCCCCTGCAGTTTTCAAAATATCCCAAACATCCCAAATCCGATACCTGAGCCATATTTTGGAGCCAAATTCTGGCTCTCTGCACGTATTTACAGTTAGAAATTCCGACTTTTTATACCGGAAATATACCAATTACTGAAAGCGGCGGTGGGTCACATTTTGCCCAAAAACCCCTGCAGTTTTCAAAATACCCCAAACATCCCAAATAAGATACCTGAGCCATATTTTAGGGCCAAATTCTGGCTCTCTACACGAATTCGCAGTTGGAAATTCCGGCTTTTTATACCGAAAATATGCGAATTACTGAGAGCGGCGGTGGGTCACATTTTGCCCAAACCCCCCTGCAGTTTTCAAAATATCCCAAACATCCCAAATCCGATACCTGAGCCATATTTTAGAGCCAAATTCTGGCTCTCTTCACGTATTCGCAATTTGAAATTCCGGCTTTTTATACCGAAAATATGCCAATTACTGAAAGCGGCGGTGGGTCACATTTTGCCCAAACCCCCCTGCAGTTTTCAAAATATCCTAAACATCCCAAATCCGATAGCTAAGCCATATTTTAGAGCCAAATTCTGGCTCTCTGCAAACATTTGCAGTTTGAAATTCCGGCTTTTTATACCGAAAATATGCCAATTACTGAAAGCGGCGGTGGGTCACATTTTGCACAAACCCCCCTGCAGTTTTCAAAATATCCCAAACATCCCAAATCCGAAACCTGAGCAATATTTTGGAGCCAAATTCTGGCTCTCTTCACGTATTTAAGTTTGAAATTCAGACTTTTTATACTGAAAATATACCAATTACTGAAAGCGGCGGAGGGTCACATTTTGCCTAAACCCATCTGCAGTTTTCAAAATATCCCAAACATCCCAAATCCGAAACCTGAGCCATATTTTGGAGCCAAATTCTGGCTCTCTGCACGTTTTCGCATTTGGAAATTCCGGCTTTTTATACCGAAAAAATGCGAATTACTGAAAGCGGCGGTGGGTCACATTTTGCACAAACCCCCCCGCAGTTTTCAAAATATCCCAAACATCTCAAATACGATACCTGAGCCATACTTTAGAGCCAAATTCTGGCTCTCTGCACGTACTCGCAGTTTGAAATTCCGACTTTTTATACCGAAAATATGATAAATACTGAAAGCAGCGGTGGGTCACATTTTGCCTAAACCCCCCTGCAGTTTTAAAAATATCCTAAACATCCCAAAACCGATACCTGAGGCATATTTTGGAGCCAAATTCTGGCTCTCTTCACGTATTTAAGTTTCAAATTCCGACTTTTTATACTGTAAATATACCAATTACTGAAAGCGGCGGTGGGTCACATTTTGCCTAAACCCCCCTGCAGTTTTCAAAATATCCCAAACATCCCAAATAAGATACCTGAGCCATATTTTAGAGCCAAATTCTGGCTCTCTGCACGTATTCGCAGTTTGAAATTCCGGCTTTTTATTCCGAAAATATGCCAATTACTGAAAGCAGCGATGGGTCACTGTTTGTCCAAACCCCCCTGCAGTTTTCAAAATATCCCAAACATACCAAATCCGATACCTGAGCCATATTTTGGAGCCAAATTCTGGCTCTCTGCACGTTTTCGCAGTTGGAAATTCCGGATTTTTATACCGAAAATATGCGAATTACTGAAAGCGGCGGTGGGTCACATTTTGCCCAAACCCCCTTGCAGTTTTCAAAATATCCTAAACATCCTAAATCCGATACCTGAGCCATATTTTGGAGCCAAATTCTAGCTCTCTGCACGTATTTGCAGTTTGTAATTCCGACTTTTTATACTGAAAATATAACAATTACTGAAAGCGGCGGTGGGTCACATTTTGCCCAAACACCCCTGCAGTTTTCAAAATATCCCAAACATCTCAAATCCGTTACCTGAGCCATTATTTGGAGACAAATTCTGGCTCTCTGCACGTATTTGAATTTGGAAGATCCGACTTTTTATACCGAAAATATGATAATTACTGAAAGCGGCGGTGGGTCACATTTTGCCCAAACCCCCCTGCAGTTTTTAAAATATCCCAACAATCCCAAATCCGATACCTGAGACATATTTTACAGCCAAATTCTGGCTCTCTACACGTATTCGCAGTTTGAAATTCCGGCTTTTTATACCGAAAATATGCCAATTACTGAAAGCGGCGGTGGGTCACATTTTGGCCAAACCCCCCTGTAGTTTTCAAAATATCCCAAACATCCCAAATCCGATACCTGAGCCATATTTTGGAGCGAAATTCTGGCTCTCTGCACGTATTCGCAGTTGGAAATTCCGACTTTTTATTCCGAAAATATGCCATTTACTGAAAGCGGCGGTGGATCACATTTTGCCCAAACCCCCCTGCAGTTTTTAAAATATCCCAAACATCCCACATCCGATACCTGAGGCATATTTTGGAGCCAAATTCTGGCTCTCTTCACGTATTTAAGTTTGAAATTCCGACTTTTTATACTGAAAATATACCAATTACTGAAAGCAGCGGTGGGTCACATTTTTCCTAAACCACCCTGCAGTTTTCAAAATATCCCAAACATCCCAAATCCGAAACCTGAGCCATATTTTGGAGCCAAATTCTGGCTCTCTGCACGTATTTGCAGTTTGAAATTCCGGCTTTTTATACCGAAAATATGCCAATTACTATGATCGGCGGTGGGTCACAATTTGCTTAAACCCCCCTGCAGTTTTCAAAATATCCCAAACATCTCAAATCCGATACCTGAGCCATATTTTAGAGCCAAATTCTGGCTCTCTGCACGTATTTGCAGTTTGAAATTCCGGCTTTTTATACCGAAAATATGCCAATTACTGAAAGCGTCGGTGGGTCACATTTTGCCCAAACCCCCCTGCAGTTTTTAAAATATCCCAAACATCCCAAATCCGATACCTGAGGCATATTTTGGAACCAAATTCTGGCTCTCTTCACGTATTTAAGTTTGAAATTCAGAATTTTAAACTGAAAATATACCAATTACTGAAAGCGGCAGAGGGTCACATTTTGCCTAAACCCATCTGCAGTTTTCAAAATATCCCAAACATCCCAAATCCGAAACCTGAGCCATATTTTGGAGCCAAATTCTGGCTCTCTGCGCGTATTCGCAGTTTGAAATTCCGGCTTTTTATACCGAAAATATGCCAATTACTGAAAGCGGCGGTGGGTCACATTTTGTCCAAAACCCCTGCAGTTTTCAAAATATCCCAAACATACCAAATCCGATACCTGAGCCATATTTTGGAGCCAAATTCTGACTCTCTGCACGTTTTCGCATTTGGAAGTTCCGGCTTTTTATACCGAAAAAATGCGAATTACTGAAAGCGGCGGTGGGTCACATTTTGCCCAAACCCCCCTGCAGTTTTCCAAATATCTCAAACATCTCAAATACGATACCTGAGCCATACTTTAGAGCCAAATTCTGGCTCTCTGCACGTACTCGCAGTTTGAAATTCCGGCTTTTTATACAGAAAATATGCCAATTACTGAAAGCGGCGGTGGGTCACATTTTGCCCAAACCCCCCTGCAATTTTCAAAATATCCTAAACATCCTAAATCCGATACCTGAGCCATATTTTGGAGCCAAATTCTAGCTCTCTGCACGTATTTGCAGTTTGTAATTCCGACTTTTTATACCGAAAATATGCCAATTACTGAAAGCGGCGGTGGGTCACATTTTGCAAAAACCATTTGCAGTTTTCAAAATATCCCAAACATCCCAAATCCGATACCTGAGCCATATTTTGGAGCCAAATTCTGGCTCTCTGCACGTATTTGCAGTTAGAAATTCCGACTTTTTATACTGAAATATACCAAGTACTGAAAGCAGGGGTGGGTCACATTTTCCGCAAACACCACTGCAGTTTTCAAAATATCCCAAACATCCCAAGTCCGATACCTGAGCAATATTTTGGAGCCAAATTCTGGCTCTCTGCATGTTTTCGCAGTTGGAATATCCGACTTTTTATACCGAAAATATGAAAATTTCTGAGAGAGTCGGTTGGTCACATTTTGCCCAAACCCCCTTGCAGTTTTTAAAATATCCCAACATCCCAAATCCGATACCTGAGCCATATTTTAGAGCCAAAATCTGGCTCTCTGCACGTATTCGTTGTTTGAAATTCCGGCTTTTTATACCGAAAATATGCCAATTACTGAAAGCAGCGGTGGGTCACATTTTGCTCAAACCCCCCTGCAGTTTTCAAAATATCACAAACATACCAAATCCGATACCTGAGCCATATTTTGGAGCCAAATTCTGGCTCTCTGCACGTATTCGCAGTTTTAAATTCCTTCTTTTTATACCGAAAATATGCCAATTACTGAAAGCGGCGGTGGGTCACATTTTGCCCAAACCCCCCTTGCAGTTTTCAAAATATCCCAAACATCCCAAATCCGATACCTGAGACATATTTTGGAGCCAAATTCTGGCTCGCTGCAAGTGTTCGCAGTTTGAAATTCCGACTTTTTATACCGAAAATATGCCAATTACTGAAAGCTGCGGTGGGTCACATTTTGCCCAACCCCCCTGCAATTTTCAAAATATCCCAAACATCCCAAATCCGATACCTGAACCATATTTTGGAGCCAAATTCTGGCTCTCTGCACGTATTTGCAGTTTGAAATTTCAAATTTTATACCGAAAATATGCCAATTACTGAAAGCGGCGGTGAGTCACATTTTGCCCAAACCCCCCTGCAATTTTCAAAATATCCCTAACATCCCAAATCCGATACCTGAGCCATGTTTTTGAGTCAAATTCTGGCTCTCTGCATGTTTTCGCAGTTGGAAATTCCGACTTTTTATACCGAAAATATGCCAATTACTGAGAGAGTCGGTGAGTCAAATTTTGCCCAAACCCCCCTGCAATTTTCAAAATATCCCAAACATCCCAAATCCGATACCTGAGCCATATTTTAGAGCCAAATTCTGGCTCTCTGCACGTATTCGCAATTTGAAATTCCGGCTTTTTATACCGAAAATATGCCAATTACTGAAAGCGGCGGTGGGTCACATTTTGCCCAAATCCCCCTGCAGTTTTCTAAATATCCTAAACATCCCAAATCCGATAGCTAAGCCATATTATAGAGCCAAATTCTGGCTCTCTGCACACATTTGCAGTTTGAAATTCCGGCTTTTTATACCGAAAATATGCCAATTACTGAAAGCGGCGGTGGGTCACATTTTGCCCAAACCCCCCTGCAGTTTTCAAAATATCCCAAACATCCCAAATCCGATACCTGAGCCATATTTTGGAGCCAAATTCTGGCTCTCTGCACGTATTTACAGTTAGAAATTCCGACTTTTTATACCGGAAATATACCAATTACTGAAAGCGGCGGTGGGTCACATTTTGCCCAAAAACCCCTGCAGTTTTCAAAATATCCTAAACATCCCAAATAAGATACCTGAGCCATATTTTAGGGCCAAATTCTGGCTCTCTACACGTATTCGCAGTTGGAAATTCCGGCTTTTTATACCGAAAATATGCGAATTACTGAGAGCGGCGGTGGGTCACATTTTGCCCAAACCCCCCTGCAGTTTTCAAAATATCCCAAACATCCCAAATCCGATACCTGAGCCATATTTTAGAGCCAAATTCTGGCTCTCTGCACGTATTCGCAATTTGAAATTCCGGCTTTTTATACCGAAAATATGCCAATTACTGAAAGCGGCGGTGGGTCACATTTTGCCCAAACCCCCCTGCAGTTTTCAAAATATCCTAAACATCCAAAATCCGATAGCTAAGCCATATTTTAGAGCCAAATTCTGGCTCTCTGCACACATTTGCAGTTTGAAATTCCGGCTTTTTATACCGAAAATATGCCAATTACTGAAAGCGGCGGTGGGTCACATTTTGCCCAAACCCCCCTGCAGTTTTCAAAATATCCCAAACATCCCAAATCCGATACCTGAGCAATATTTTGGAGCCAAATTCTGGCTCTCTGCACGTATTTGCAGTTTGAAATTCCGACTTTTTATACTGAAAATATACCAATTACTGAAAGCTGCGGTGGGTCACATTTTGCCCAAATCCCCCTGCAGTTTTCCAAATATCCCAAACATCCCAAATCCGATACCTGAGCCATATTTTGCAGCCAAATTCTGGCTCTCTGCACGTATTTGCAGTTTGAAATTCCTAAATTTTATACTGAAAATATACCAATTATTGAAAGCGGCGGTGGGTCACATTTTGGCCAAACCTCCCTGCAATTTTCAAAATATCCCAAACATCCCAAATCCGATACCTGAGCCATATTTTGTAGCCAAATTCTGGCTCTCTGCATGTTTTCGCAGTTGGAAATTCCGAATTTTTATACTGAAAATATTCCAATTACTGAAAGCTGCGGTGGGTCACATTTTGCCCAAACCCGCCTGAAGTTTTCAAAATATCCCAAACATTCCAAATCCAATTCCTGAGCCATATTTTAGAGGAAAATTCTGGCTCTCTGCCTGTATTTGCAGTTTGAAATTCCGACATTTTATACTGAAAATATACCAATTATTGAAAGCGGCGGTGGGTCACATTTTGCCCAAACCCCCCTGCAATTTTCAAAATATCCCAAACATCCCAAATCCGATACCTGAGCCATATTTTAGAGCCAAATTCTGGCTCTCTGCACGTATTCGCAGTTTGAAATTCCGGCTTTTTATACCGAAAATATGCCAATTACTGAAAGCGGCGGTGGGTCACATTTTGCCCAAACCCCCCTGCAGTTTTCAAAATATCCTAAACATCCCAAATCCGAATACCTAAGCCATATTTTAGAGCCAAATTCTGGCTCTCTGCACACATTTGCAGTTTGAAATTCCGGCTTTTTATACCGAAAATATGCCAATTACTGAAAGCGGCAGTGGGTCACATTTTGCCCAAACCCCCCTGCAGTTTTCAAAATATCCCAAACATCCCAAATCCGATACCTGTGCCATATTTTGGAGCCAAATTCTGGCTCTCTGCATGTATTTGCAGTTTGAAATTCCGACTTTTTATACCGGAAATATATCAATTACTGAAAGCGGCGGTGGGTCACATTTTGCCCAAACACCCCTGCAGTTTTCAAAATATCCCAAACATCCCAAATAAGATACCTGAGCCATATTTTAGAGCCAAATTCTGGCTCTCTGCACGTATTCGCAGTTGGAAATTCCGGCTTTTTATACCGAAAATATGCGAATTACTGAGAGCGGCGGAGGGTCACATTTTGCCCAAACCCCCCTGCAGTTTTCAAAATATCCCAAACATCCCAAATCCTATAATTGAGCCATATTTTAGAGCCAAATTCTGGCTCTCTGCACGTATTCGCAGTTTGAAATTCCGGCTTTTTATACCGAAAATATGTCAATTACTGAAAGCGGAGGTGGGTCACATTTTGCCCAAACCCCCCTGCAGTTTTCAAAATATCCCAAATATCCCAAATCCGATACCTGAGGAATATTTTGGAGCCAAATTCTGGCTCTCTGCACGTATTTGCAGTTTGAAATTCCGAATTTTTATACTGAAAATATACCAATTACTGAAAGCGGCGGTGGGTCAAATTTTGCACAAACCCCCCTGCAGTTTTCAAAATATCCTAAACATCCCAAATCCGATAGCTAAGCCATATTTTAGAGCCAAATTCTGGCTCTCTGCACACATTTGCAGTTTGAAATTCCGGCTTTTTATACCGAAAATATGCCAATTACTGAAAGCGGCGGTGGGTCACATTTTGCCCAAACCCCCCTGCAGTTTTCAAAATATCCCAAACATCCCAAATCCGATACCTGAGCCATATTTTGGAGCCAAATTCTGGCTCTCTGCACGTATTTACAGTTAGAAATTCCGACTTTTTATACCGGAAATATACCAATTACTGAAAGCGGCGGTGGGTCACATTTTGCCCAAAAACCCCTGCAGTTTTCAAAATATCCCAAACATCCCAAATAAGATACCTGAGCCATATTTTAGAGCCAAATTCTGGCTCTCTGCACGTATTCGCAGTTGGAAATTCCGGCTTTTTATACCGAAAATATGCGAATTACTGAGAGCGGCGGTGGGTCACATTTTGCCCAAACCCCCCTGTAGTTTTCAAAATATCCCAAACATCCCAAATCCTATAATTGAGCCATGTTTTAGAGCCAAATTCTGGCTCTCTGCACGTATTCGCAGTTTGAAATTCCGGTTTTTTATACCGAAAATATGTCAATTACTGAAAGCGGCGGTGGCTCACATTTTGCCCAAACCCCCCTGCAGTTTTCAAAATATCCCAAACATCCCAAATCCGATACCTGAGCAATATTTTGGAGCCAAATTCTGGCTCTCTGCACGTATTTGCAGTTTGAAATTCCGACTTTTTATACTGAAAATATACCAATTACTGAAAGCTGCGGTGGGTCACATTTTGCCCAAACCCCCCTGCAGTTTTCCAAATATCCCAAACATCCCAAATACGATACCTGAGCCATGTTTTGCAGCCAAATTCTGGCTCTCTGCACGTATTTGCAGTTTGAAATTCCGACTTTTTATACTTAAAATATACTAATTATTGAAAGCTGCGGTGGGTCACATTTTGCCCAAACCCGCCTGAAGTTTTCAAAATATCCTAAACATTCCAAATCCGATTCCTGAGCCATGTTTTGGAGCCAAATTCTGGCTCTCTGCATGTTTTCGCAGTTGGAAATTCCGACTTTTTATACCGAAAATATGCCAATTACTGAGAGAGTCGTTGAGTCACATTTTGCCCAAACCCCCTGCAATTTTCAAAATATCCCAAACATCCCAAATCCGATACCTGAGCCATATTTTAGAGCCAAATTCTGGCTCTCTGCACGTATTCGCAGTTGGAAATTCCGGCTTTTTATACCGAAAATATGCGAATTACTGAGAGCGGCGGTGGGTCACATTTTGCCCAAACCCCCCTGCAGTTTTCAAAATATCCCAAACATCCCAAATCCTATAATTGAGCCATATTTTAGAGCCAAATTCTGGCTCTCTGCACGTATTCGCAGTTTGAAATTCCGGCTTTTTATACCGAAAATATGTCAATTACTGAAAGCGGCGGTGGGTCACATTTTGCCCAAACCCCCCTGCAGTTTTCAAAATATCCCAAATATCCCAAATCCGATACCTGAGGAATATTTTGGAGCCAAATTCTGGCTCTCTGCACGTATTTGCAGTTTGAAATTCCGAATTTTTATACTGAAAATATGCCAATTACTGAAAGCTGATGTGGGTCACATTTTGCCCAAACCCCCCTGCAGTTTTCAAAATATCCCAAACATTCCAAATCCGATACCTGAGCCATATTTTAGAGGGAAATTCTGGCTCTCTGCACGTATTCGCAGTTTGAATTCCGGCTTTTTATACCGAAAATATGCCAATTACTGAAAGCGGCGGTGGGTCACATTTTGCCCAAACCCCCCTGCAGTTTTCAAAATATCCTAAACATCCCGAATCTGATACCTAAGCCATATTTTAGAGCCAAATTCTGGCTCTCTGCACATATTTGCAGTTTGAAATTCTGGCTTTTTATACCGAAAATATGCCAATTACTGAAAGCGGCGGTGGGTCACATTTTGCCGAAACCCCCCTGCAGTTTTCAAAATATCCCAAACATCCCAAATCCGATACCTGAGCCATATTTTGGAGCCAAATTCTGGCTCTCTGCACGTATTTGCAGTTAGAAATTCCGACTTTTTATACCGGAAATATACCAATTACTGAAAGCTGCGGTGGGTCACATTTTGCCCAAACACCCCTGCAGTTTTCAAAATATCCCAAACATCCCAAATAAGATACCTGAGCCATATTTTAGAGCCAAATTCTGGCTCTCTGCACGTATTCGCAGTTGGAAATTCCGGATTTTTATACCGAAAATAAGCGAATTACTGAAAGCGGCGGTGGGTCACATTTTGCCCGAACCCCCCAGCTGTTTCAAAAATATCCCAAACATCCCAAATCCGATACCTGAGCCATATTTTTTAGCCAAATTCTGGCTCTCTGCACGTATTTCCAGTTTGAAATTCCGAAATTTATACTGAAAATATACCAATTACTGAAAGCAGCGGTGGGTCACATTTTGCCCAAACCCCCCTGCAGTTTTCAAAATATCCCAAACATCCCAAATCCGATACCTGAGCCATATTTTGGAGCCAAATTCTGGCTCTCTGCATGTATTCGCAGTTGGAAATTCCGAATTTTTATACCGAAATTATGCCAATTACTGAAAGCGGCGGTGTGTCACACTTTGCACAAACCCCCCTGCAGTTTTTAAAATATCCCAAACATCCCAAATCCGATACCTGAGCCATATTTTGGAGCCATATTCTGGCTCTCTGCACGTATTTGCAGTTTGAAATTCCGACTTTTTATACTGAAAATATACCAATTACTGAAAGCGGCGGTGGGTCACATTGTGCCCAAACCCCCCTGCAGTTTTCAAAATATCCCAAACATCTCAAATCCGATACCTGAACCATATTTTGGAGCCAAATTCTGGCTCTCTGCACGTATTTGCAGTTTGAAATTCCGACTTTTTATACCGAAAATATGCCAATTACTGAAAGCGGCGGTGAGTCACATTATGCCCAAACCCCCCTGCAGTTTTCAAAATATCCCAAACATCTCAAATCCGATACCTGAGCTATATTTCAGAGCCAAATTCTGGCTCTCTGCACGTATTCGCAGTTTGAAATTCCAGCTTTTTATACCGAAAATATGCCAATTACTGAAAGCAGCGGTGGGTCACAATTTGCCCAAACCCCCCTGTAGTATTTAAAATATCCCAAACAACCCAAATCCGATACCTGAGCCTTATTTTGGAGCCAAATTCTGGCTCTCTGCACGTATTCGCAGTTTGAAATTCCGACTTTTTATACCGAAAATATGCCAATTACTGAAAGCGGCGGTGGGTCACATTTTGCCCAAACCCCCCTGCAGTTTTCAAAATATCCCAAACATCCCAAATCCGATATCTGAGCCATATTTTAGAGCCAAATTCTGGTTCTCTGCACGTATTCGCAGTTTGAAATTCCGGCTTTTTATACCGAAAATATGCCAATTACTGAAAGCGGCGGTGGGTCACATTTTGCCCAAACCCCCCTGCAGTTTTCAATATATCTCAAACATCCCAAATCCGATACCTGAGCCATGTTTTGGAGCCAAGTTCTAGCTCTCTGCATGTATTCGCAGTTGGAAATTCAAACTTTTTATACAGAAAATATGCCAATTACTGAAAGAGGCGGTGTGTTATACTTTTCCCAAACCCTCCTGCAGTTTTCAAAATATCCCAAACATCCCAAATCCGATACCTGAACCATATTTTGGAGCCAAATTCTGTCTCTCTGCACGTATTTGCAGTTTGAAATTCCGACTTTTTATACCGAAAATATGCCAATTACTGAAAGCACCGGTGGGTCACATTTTGCCCAAACCCCCCTGCAGTTTTCAAAATATCCCAAACATCCCAAATCCGATACCGGAGCCATATTTTAGAGCCAAATTCTGGCTCCCTGCACGTATTTGCAAATGAAATTCCGGCTATTTATACCGAAAATATGTCAATTACTGAAAGCGGCGGTGGGTCACATTTTGCCCAAACCCCCCTGCTGTTTTAAAAATATCCCAAACATCCCAAATCCGATACCTGAGCCATATTTTGGAGCCAAATTCTGGCTCTCTGCACGTATTTGCAGTTTGAAATTCCGACTTTTTATACTGAAAATATACAATTACTGAAACCGGCAGTGGGTCACATTTTGCCCAAACCCCCCTGCAGTTTTCAAAATATCCCAAACATCCCAAATCCGATACCTAAACCATATTTTGGAGCCAAATTATGGCTCTCTGCACGTATTTGCAGTTTGAAATTCCAAATTTTATACCGAAAATATGCCAATTACTGAAAGCGGCGGTGAGTCACATTTTGCCCAAACCCCCCTGCAATTTTCAAAATATCCCAAGCATCCCAAATCCGATACCTGAGCCATATTTTAGAGCCAAATTCTGTCTCTCTGCACGTATTCGCAGTTTGAAATTCCGGCTTTTGATACCGAAAATATGCCAATTACTGAAAGCGGCGGTGGGTCACATTTTGCCCAAACCCCCCTGCAGTTTTCAAAATATCCCAAACATCCCAAATCCGATACCTGAGCCATGTTTTGGAGCCAAATTCTCGCTCTCTGCATGTTTTCGCAGTTGGAAATTCCGACTTTTTATACCGAAAATATGCCAATTACTGAGAGTCGGTGAGTCACATTTTGCCCAAACCCCCCTGCAATTTTCAAAATATCCCAAACATCCCGAATCTGATACCTAAGCCATATTTTAGAGCCAAATTCTGGCTCTCTGCACATATTTGCAGTTTGAAATTCCGGCTTTTTATACCGAAAATATGCCAATTACTGAAAGCGGCGGTGAGTCACATTTTGCCCAAACACCCCTGCAGTTTTCAAAATATCCCAAACATCCCAAATAAGATACCTGAGCCATATTTTAGAGCCAAATTCTGGCTCTCTGCACGTATTCGCAGTTGGAAATTCCGGCTTTTTATACCGAAAATAAGCGAATTACTGAAAGCGGCGGTGGGTCACATTTTGCCCAAACCCCCCTGCAGTTTTCAAAATATCCCAAACATCCCAAATCCTATAATTGAGCCATATTTTAGAGCCAAATTCTGGCTCTCTGCACGTATTCGCAGTTTGAAATTCCGGCTTTTTATACCGAAAATATGTCAATTACTGAAAGCGGCGGTGGGTCACATTTTGCCCAAACCCCCCTGCAATTTTCAAAATATCCCAAACATCCCAAATCCGATACCTGAGCTATATTTTGGAGCCAAATTATGGCTCTCTGCATGTTTTCGCAGTAGGAAATTCCGACTTTTTATACCGAAAATATGCCAATTACTGAGAGAGTCGGTGGGTCACATTTTGCCCAAACCCCCTTGCAGTTTTTAAAATATCCCAAACATCCCAAATCCGATACCTGAGCCATATTTTAGAGCCAAAATTTGGCTCTCTGCACGTATTCGTAGTTGGAAATTCCGGCTTTTTATACCGAAAATATGCCAATTACTGAAAGCGGTGGTAGGTCACATTTTGCCCAAACCCCCCTGCAGTTTTCAAAATATCCCAAACATCCCAATTTCGATACCTGAGAAATATTTTGGAGCCAAATTCTGGCTCTCTGCACGTATTCGCAGTTTGAAATTCCGAATTTTTATACCGAAAATATGCCAATTACTGAAAGCGGCGGTGGGTCACATTTTGCCCAAACCCCCCTGCTGTTTTAAAAAATATCCCAAACATCCCAAATCTGATACCTGAGCCATATTTTGGAGCCAAATTCTGGCTCTCTGCACGTATTTGCAGTTTGAAATTCCAAATTTTTACCGAAAATATGCCAATTACTGAAAGCGGCGGTGAGTCACATTTTGCCCAAACCCCCCTGCAATTTTCAAAATATCCCAAACATCCCAAATCCGATACCTGAGCCATATTTTAGAGCCAAATTCTGTCTCTCTGCACGTATTCGCAGTTTGAAATTCCGGCTTTTGATACCGAAAATATGCCAATTACTGAAAGCGGCGGTGGGTCACATTTTGCCCAAACCCCCCTGCAGTTTTCAAAATATCCCAAACATCCCAAATCCGATACCTGAGCCATGTTTTGGAGCCAAATTCTCGCTCTCTGCATGTTTTCGCAGTTGGAAATTCCGACTTTTTATACCGAAAATATGCCAATTACTGAGAGTCGGTGAGTCACATTTTGCCCAAACCCCCCTGCAATTTTCAAAATATCCCAAACATCCCAAATCCGATACCTGAGACATATTTTAGAGCCAAATTCTGGCTCTCTGCACGTATTCGCAGTTTGAAATTCCGGCTTTTTATACCGAAAATATGCCAATTACTGAAAGCGGCGGTGGGTCACATTTTGCCCAAACCCCCCTGCAGTTTTCAAAATATCCTAAACATCCCGAATCCGATACCTGAGCCATATTTTAGAGCCAAATTCTGGCTCTCTGCACGTATTCGCAGTTTGAAATTCCGGCTTTTTATACCGATAATATGCCAATGACTGTAAGCGGCGGTGGGTCACATTTTGCCCAAACACCCCTGCAGTTTTCAAAATATCCCAAACATCCCAAATAAGATACCTGAGCCATATTTTGGAGCCAAATTCTGGCTCTCTGCACGTATTTGCAGTTTGAAATTCCGGCTTTTTATACCGAAAATATACCAATTATTGAAAGCGGCGGTGGGTCACATTTTGCCCAAACCCCCCTGCAATTTTCAAAATATCCCAAACATCCCAAATCTGATACCTGAGCCATATTTTGGAGCCAAATTCTGGCTCTCTTCACGTATTTGCAGTTTGAAATTCCGACTTTTTATACTGAAAATATACCAATTACTGAAAGCGCAGTGGGTCGCATTTTGCCCAAACCCCCCTGCAGTTTTCAAAATATCCCAAACATCCCAAATCCGATACCTGAACCATATTTTGGTGCCAAATTCTGGCTCTCTGCACGTATTTGCAGTTTGAAATTCCAAATTTTTACCGAAAATATGCCAATTACTGAAAGCGGCGGTGAGTCACATTTTGCCCAAACCCCCCTGCAATTTTCAAAATATCCCAAACATCCCAAATCCGATACCTGAGCCATATTTTAGAGCCAAATTCTGTCTCTCTGCACGTATTCGCAGTTTGAAATTCCGGCTTTTGATACTGAAAATATGCCAATTACTGAAAGCGGCGGTGGGTCACATTTTGCCCAAACCCCCCTGCAGTTTTCAAAATATCCCAAACATCCCAAATCCGATACCTGAGCCATGTTTTGGAGCCAAATTCTCGCTCTCTGCATGTTTTCGCAGTTGGAAATTCCGACTTTTTATACCGAAAATATGCCAATTACTGAGAGTCGGTGAGTCACATTTTGCCCAAACCCCCCTGCAATTTTCAAAATATCCCAAACATCCCAAATCCGATACCTGAGACATATTTTAGAGCCAAATTCTGGCTCTCTGCACGTATTCGCAGTTTGAAATTCCGGCTTTTTATACCGAAAATATGCCAATTACTGAAAGCGGCTGTGGGTCACATTTTGCCCAAACACCCCTGCAGTTTTCAAAATATCCCAAACATCCCAAATCCGATACCTGAGCCATATTTTGGAGCCAAATTCTGGCTCTCTGCATGTATTCGCAGTTGGAAATTCCGAATTTTTATACCGAAATTATGCCAATTACTGAAAGCGGCGGTGTGTCACACTTTGCACAAACCCCCCTGCAGTTTTTAAAATATCCCAAACATCCCAAATCCGATACCTGAGCCATATTTTGGAGCCATATTCTGGCTCTCTGCACGTATTTGCAGTTTGAAATTCCGACTTTTTATACTGAAAATATACCAATTACTGAAAGCGGCGGTGGGTCACATTGTGCCCAAACCCCCCTGCAGTTTTCAAAATATCCCAAACATCTCAAATCCGATACCTGAACCATATTTTGGAGCCAAATTCTGGCTCTCTGCACATATTTGCAGTTTGAAATTCCGACTTTTTATACCGAAAATATGCCAATTACTGAAAGCAGCGGTGAGTCACATTATGCCCAAACCCCCCTGCAGTTTTCAAAATATCCCAAACATCTCAAATCCGATACCTGAGCTATATTTCAGAGCCAAATTCTGGCTCTCTGCACGTATTCGCAGTTTGAAATTCCAGCTTTTTATACCGAAAATATGCCAATTACTGAAAGCAGCGGTGGGTCACAATTTGCCCAAAGCCCCCTGTAGTATTTAAAATATCCCAAACAACCCAAATCCGATACCTGAGCCTTATTTTGGAGCCAAATTCTGGCTCTCTGCACGTATTCGCTGTTTGAAATTCCGACTTTTTATACCGAAAATATGCCAATTACTGAAAGCGGCAGTGGGTCACATTTTGCCCAAACCCCCCTGCAGTTTTCAATATATCCCAAACATCCCAAATCCGATACCTGAGCCATGTTTTGGAGCCAAGTTCTAGCTCTCTGCATGTATTCGCAGTTGGAAATTCAAACTTTTTATACAGAAAATATGCCAATTACTGAAAGAGGCGGTGTGTTATACTTTGCCCAAACCCTCCTGCAGTTTTCAAAATATCCCAAACATCCCAAATCCGATACCTGAGCCATGTTTAGGAGCCAAATTCTCGCTCTCTGCATGTTTTCGCAGTTGGAAATTCCGACTTTTTATACCGAAAATATGCCAATTACTGAGAGTCGGTGAGTCACATTTTGCCCAAACCCCCCTGCAATTTTCAAAATATCCCAAACATCCCAAATCCGATACCTGAGACATATTTTAGAGCCAAATTCTGGCTCTCTGCACATATTTGCAATTTGAAATTCCGGCTTTTTATACCGAAAATATGCCAATTACTGAAAGCGGCGGTGGGTCACATTTTGCCCAAACCCCCCTGCAGTTTTCAAAATATCCTAAACATCCCGAATCTGATACCTAAGCCATATTTTAGAGCCAAATTCTGGCTCTCTGCACATATTTGCAATTTGAAATTCCGGCTTTTTATACCGAAAATATGCCAATTACTGAAAGCGGCGGTGAGTCACATTTTGCCCAAACACCCCTGCAGTTTTCAAAATATCCCAAACATCCCAAATAAGATACCTGAGTCATATTTTAGAGCCAAATTCTGGCTCTCTGCACGTATTCGCAGTTGGAAATTCCGGCTTTTTATACCGAAAATAAGCGAATTACTGAAAGCGGCGGTGGGTCACATTTTGCCCAAACCCCCCTGCAGTTTTCAAAATATCCCAAACATCCCAAATCCTATAATTGAGCCATATTTTAGAGCCAAATTCTGGCTCTCTGCACGTATTCGCAGTTTGAAATTCCGGCTTTTTATACCGAAAATATGTCAATTACTGAAAGCGGCGGTGGGTCACATTTTGCCCAAACCCCCCTGCAGTTTTCAAAATATCCCAAACATCCCAAATCCGATACCTGAGCCATATTTTGGAGCCAAATTCTGGCTCTCTGCACGTATTTGTAGTTTGAAATTCCGAAATTTTATACTGAAAATATACCAATTATTGAAAGCGGCGGTGGGTCACATTTTGCCCAAACCCCCCTGCAATTTTCAAAATATCCCAAACATCCCAAATCCGATACCTGAGCTATATTTTGGAGCCAAATTATGGCTCTCTGCATGTATTCGCAGTTGGAAATTCCGAATTTTTATACCGAAATTATGCCAATTACTGAAAGCGGCGGTGTGTCACACTTTGCACAAACCCCCCTGCAGTTTTTAAAATATCCCAAACATCCCAAATCCGATACCTGAGCCATATTTTGGAGCCATATTCTGGCTCTCTGCACGTATTTGCAGTTTGAAATTCCGACTTTTTATACTGAAAATATACCAATTACTGAAAGCGGCGGTGGGTCACATTGTGCCCAAACCCCCCTGCAGTTTTCAAAATATCCCAAACATCTCAAATCCGATACCTGAACCATATTTTGGAGCCAAATTCTGGCTCTCTGCACATATTTGCAGTTTGAAATTCCGACTTTTTATACCGAAAATATGCCAATTACTGAAAGCAGCGGTGAGTCACATTATGCCCAAACCCCCCTGCAGTTTTCAAAATATCCCAAACATCTCAAATCCGATACCTGAGCTATATTTCAGAGCCAAATTCTGGCTCTCTGCACGTATTCGCAGTTTGAAATTCCAGCTTTTTATACCGAAAATATGCCAATTACTGAAAGCAGCGGTGGGTCACAATTTGCCCAAAGCCCCCTGTAGTATTTAAAATATCCCAAACAACCCAAATCCGATACCTGAGCCTTATTTTGGAGCCAAATTCTGGCTCTCTGCACGTATTCGCTGTTTGAAATTCCGACTTTTTATACCGAAAATATGCCAATTACTGAAAGCGGCAGTGGGTCACATTTTGCCCAAACCCCCCTGCAGTTTTCAATATATCCCAAACATCCCAAATCCGATACCTGAGCCATGTTTTGGAGCCAAGTTCTAGCTCTCTGCATGTATTCGCAGTTGGAAATTCAAACTTTTTATACAGAAAATATGCCAATTACTGAAAGAGGCGGTGTGTTATACTTTGCCCAAACCCTCCTGCAGTTTTCAAAATATCCCAAACATCCCAAATCCGATACCTGAGCCATGTTTAGGAGCCAAATTCTCGCTCTCTGCATGTTTTCGCAGTTGGAAATTCCGACTTTTTATACCGAAAATATGCCAATTACTGAGAGTCGGTGAGTCACATTTTGCCCAAACCCCCCTGCAATTTTCAAAATATCCCAAACATCCCAAATCCGATACCTGAGACATATTTTAGAGCCAAATTCTGGCTCTCTGCACATATTTGCAATTTGAAATTCCGGCTTTTTATACCGAAAATATGCCAATTACTGAAAGCGGCGGTGGGTCACATTTTGCCCAAACCCCCCTGCAGTTTTCAAAATATCCTAAACATCCCGAATCTGATACCTAAGCCATATTTTAGAGCCAAATTCTGGCTCTCTGCACATATTTGCAATTTGAAATTCCGGCTTTTTATACCGAAAATATGCCAATTACTGAAAGCGGCGGTGAGTCACATTTTGCCCAAACACCCCTGCAGTTTTCAAAATATCCCAAACATCCCAAATAAGATACCTGAGTCATATTTTAGAGCCAAATTCTGGCTCTCTGCACGTATTCGCAGTTGGAAATTCCGGCTATTAATACCGAAAATAAGCGAATTACTGAAAGCGGCGGTGGGTCACATTTTGCCCAAACCCCCCTGCAGTTTTCAAAATATCCCAAACATCCCAAATCCTATAATTGAGCCATATTTTAGAGCCAAATTCTGGCTCTCTGCACGTATTCGCAGTTTGAAATTCCGGCTTTTTATACCGAAAATATGTCAATTACTGAAAGCGGCGGTGGGTCACATTTTGCCCAAACCCCCCTGCAGTTTTCAAAATATCCCAAACATCCCAAATCCGATACCTGAGCCATATTTTGGAGCCAAATTCTGGCTCTCTGCACGTATTTGCAGTTTGAAATTCCGAAATTTTATACTGAAAATATACCAATTATTGAAAGCGGCGGTGGGTCACATTTTGCCCAAACCCCCCTGCAATTTTCAAAATATCCCAAACATCCCAAATCCGATACCTGAGCTATATTTTGGAGCCAAATTATGGCTCTCTGCATGTTTTCGCAGTAGGAAATTCCGACTTTTTATACCGAAAATATGCCAATTACTGAGAGAGTCGGTGGGTCACATTTTGCCCAAACACCCTTGCAGTTTTTAAAATATCCCAAACATCCCAAATCCGATACCTGAGCCATATTTTAGAGCCAAAATTTGGCTCTCTGCACGTATTCGTAGTTGGAAATTCCGGCTTTTTATACCGAAAATATGCCAATTACTGAAAGCGGTGGTAGGTCACATTTTGCCCAAACCCCCCTGCAGTTTTCAAAATATCCCAAACATCCCAATTCCGATACCTGAGAAATATTTTGGAGCCAAATTCTGGCTCTCTGCACGTATTCGCAGTTTGAAATTCCGAATTTTTATACCGAAAATATGCCAATTACTGAAAGCGGCGGTGGGTCACATTTTGCCCAAACCCCCCTGCTGTTTTAAAAAATATCCCAAACATCCCAAATCTGATACCTGAGCCATATTTTGGAGCCAAATTCTGGCTCTCTGCACGTATTTGCAGTTTGAAATTCCAAAATTTTACCGAAAATATGCCAATTACTGAAAGCGGCGGTGAGTCACATTTTGCCCAAACCCCCCTGCAATTTTCAAAATATCCCAAACATCCCAAATCCGATTCCTGAGCCATATTTTAGAGCCAAATTCTGTCTCTCTGCACGTATTCGCAGTTTGAAATTCCGGCTTTTGATACCGAAAATATGCCAATTACTGAAAGCGGCGGTGGGTCACATTTTGCCCAAACCCCCCTGCAGTTTTCAAAATATCCCAAACATCCCAAATCCGATACCTGAGCCATGTTTTGGAGCCAAATTCTCGCTCTCTGCATGTTTTCGCAGTTGGAAATTCCGAGTTTTTATACCGAAAATATGCCAATTACTGAGAGTCGGTGAGTCACATTTTGCCCAAACCCCCCTGCAATTTTCAAAATATCCCAAACATCCCAAATCCGATACCTAAGACATATTTTAGAGCCAAATTCTGGCTCTCTGCACGTATTCGCAGTTTGAAATTCCGGCTTTTTATACCGAAAATATGCCAATTACTGAAAGCGGCGGTGGGTCACATTTTGCCCAAACACCCCTGCAGTTTTCAAAATATCCCAAACATCCCAAATAAGATACCTGAGCCATATTTTAGAGCCAAATTCTGGCTCTCTGCACGTATTCGCAGTTGGAAATTCCGGCTTTTTATACCGAAAATAAGCGAATTACTGAAAGCGGCGGTGGGTCACATTTTGCCCAAACCCCCCTGCAGTTTTCAAAATATCCCAAACATCCCAAATCCTATAATTGAGCCATATTTTAGAGCCAAATTCTGGCTCTCTGCACGTATTCGCAGTTTGAAATTCCGGCTTTTTATACCGAAAATATGTCAATTACTGAAAGCGGCGGTGGGTCACATTTTGCCCAAACCCCCCTGCAGTTTTCCAAATATCCCAAACATCCCAAATCCGATACCTGAGCAATATTTTGGAGCCAAATTCTGGCTCTCTGCACGTATTTGCAGTTTGATATTCCGACTTTTTATACTGAAAATAAGCCAATTACTGAATGCTGCGGTGGGTCACATTTTGCCCAAACCCCCCTGCAGTTTTCAAAATATCCCAAACATTCCAAATCCGATACCTGAGCTATATTTTAGAGGGAAATTCTGGCTCTCTGCACGTATTCGCAGTTTGAAATTCCGGCTTTTTATACCGAAAATATGCAAATGACTGAAAGCGGCGGTGGGTCACATTTTGCCCAAACCCCCCTGCAGTTTTCAAAATATCCCAAACATCCCAAATCCGATACCTGAGCCATATTTTGGAGCCAAATTCTGGCTCTCTGCACGTATTTGCAGTTTGAAATTCCGAAATTTTATACTGAAAATATACCAATTATTGAAAGCGGCGGTGGGTCACATTTTGCCCAAACCCCCCTGCAATTTTCAAAATATCCCAAACATCCCAAATCCGATACCTGAGCTATATTTTGGAGCCAAATTATGGCTCTCTGCATGTTTTCGCAGTAGGAAATTCCGACTTTTTATACCGAAAATATGCCAATTACTGAGAGAGTCGGTGGGTCACATTTTGCCCAAACCCCCTTGCAGTTTTTAAAATATCCCAAACATCCCAAATCCGATACCTGAGCCATATTTTAGAGCCAAAATTTGGCTCTCTGCACGTATTCGTAGTTGGAAATTCCGGCTTTTTATACCGAAAATATGCCAATTACTGAAAGCGGTGGTAGGTCACATTTTGCCCAAACCCCCCTGCAGTTTTCAAAATATCCCAAACATCCCAATTCCGATACCTGAGAAATATTTTGGAGCCAAATTCTGGCTCTCTGCACGTATTCGCAGTTTGAAATTCCGAATTTTTATACCGAAAATATGCCAATTACTGAAAGCGGCGGTGGGTCACATTTTGCCCAAACCCCCCTGCTGTTTTAAAAAATATCCCAAACATCCCAAATCTGATACCTGAGCCATATTTTGGAGCCAAATTCTGGCTCTCTGCACGTATTTGCAGTTTGAAATTCCAAATTTTTACCGAAAATATGCCAATTACTGAAAGCGGCGGTGAGTCACATTTTGCCCAAGCCCCCCTGCAATTTTCAAAATATCCCAAACATCCCAAATCCGATACCTGAGCCATATTTTAGAGCCAAATTCTGTCTCTCTGCACGTATTCGCAGTTTGAAATTCCGGCTTTTGATACCGAAAATATGCCAATTACTGAAAGCGGCGGTGGGTCACATTTTGCCCAAACCCCCCTGCAGTTTTCAAAATATCCCAAACATCCCAAATCCGATACCTGAGCCATGTTTTGGAGCCAAATTCTCGCTCTCTGCATGTTTTCGCAGTTGGAAATTCCGACTTTTTATACCGAAAATATGCCAATTACTGAGAGTCGGTGAGTCACATTTTGCCCAAACCCCCCTGCAATTTTCAAAATATCCCAAACATCCCAAATCCGATACCTGAGACATATTTTAGAGCCAAATTCTGGCTCTCTGCACGTATTCGCAGTTTGAAATTCCGGCTTTTTATACCGAAAATATGCCAATTACTGAAAGCGGCGGTGGGTCACATTTTGCCCAAACCCCCCTGCAGTTTTCAAAATATCCTAAACATCCCGAATCCGATACCTGAGCCATATTTTAGAGCCAAATTCTGGCTCTCTGCACGTATTCGCAGTTTGAAATTCCGGCTTTTTATACCGATAATATGCCAATGACTGAAAGCGGCGGTGGGTCACATTTTGCCCAAACACCCCTGCAGTTTTCAAAATATCCCAAACATCCCAAATAAGATACCTGAGCCATATTTTGGAGCCAAATTCTGGCTCTCTGCACGTATTTGCAGTTTGAAATTCCGGCTTTTTATACCGAAAATATACCAATTATTGAAAGCGGCGGTGGGTCACATTTTGCCCAAACCCCCCTGCAATTTTCAAAATATCCCAAACATCCCAAATCTGATACCTGAGCCATATTTTGGAGCCAAATTCTGGCTCTCTTCACGTATTTGCAGTTTGAAATTCCGACTTTTTATACTGAAAATATACCAATTACTGAAAGCGCAGTGGGTCGCATTTTGCCCAAACCCCCCTGCAGTTTTCAAAATATCCGAAACATCCCAAATCCGATACCTGAACCATATTTTGGTGCCAAATTCTGGCTCTCTGCACGTATTTGCAGTTTGAAATTCCAAATTTTTACCGAAAATATGCCAATTACTGAAAGCGGCGGTGAGTCACATTTTGCCCAAACCCCCCTGCAATTTTCAAAATATCCCAAACATCCCAAATCCGATACCTGAGCCATATATTAGAGCCAAATTCTGTCTCTCTGCACGTATTCGCAGTTTGAAATTCCGGCTTTTGATACTGAAAATATGCCAATTACTGAAAGCGGCGGTGGGTCACATTTTGCCCAAACCCCCCTGCAGTTTTCAAAATATCCCAAACATCCCAAATCCGATACCTGAGCCATGTTTTGGAGCCAAATTCTCGCTCTCTGCATGTTTTCGCAGTTGGAAATTCCGACTTTTTATACCGAAAATATGCCAATTACTGAGAGTCGGTGAGTCACATTTTGCCCAAACCCCCCTGCAATTTTCAAAATATCCCAAACATCCCAAATCCGATACCTGAGACATATTTTAGAGCCAAATTCTGGCTCTCTGCACGTATTCGCAGTTTGAAATTCCGGCTTTTTATACCGAAAATATGCCAATTACTGAAAGCGGCTGTGGGTCACATTTTGCCCAAACACCCCTGCAGTTTTCAAAATATCCCAAACATCCCAAATCCGATACCTGAGCCATATTTTGGAGCCAAATTCTGGCTCTCTGCATGTATTCGCAGTTGGAAATTCCGAATTTTTATACCGAAATTATGCCAATTACTGAAAGCGGCGGTGTGTCACACTTTGCACAAACCCCCCTGCAGTTTTTAAAATATCCCAAACATCCCAAATCCGATACCTGAGCCATATTTTGGAGCCATATTCTGGCTCTCTGCACGTATTTGCAGTTTGAAATTCCGACTTTTTATACTGAAAATATACCAATTACTGAAAGCGGCGGTGGGTCACATTGTGCCCAAACCCCCCTGCAGTTTTCAAAATATCCCAAACATCTCAAATCCGATACCTGAACCATATTTTGGAGCCAAATTCTGGCTCTCTGCACATATTTGCAGTTTGAAATTCCGACTTTTTATACCGAAAATATGCCAATTACTGAAAGCAGCGGTGAGTCACATTATGCCCAAACCCCCCTGCAGTTTTCAAAATATCCCAAACATCTCAAATCCGATACCTGAGCTATATTTCAGAGCCAAATTCTGGCTCTCTGCACGTATTCGCAGTTTGAAATTCCAGCTTTTTATACCGAAAATATGCCAATTACTGAAAGCAGCGGTGGGTCACAATTTGCCCAAAGCCCCCTGTAGTATTTAAAATATCCCAAACAACCCAAATCCGATACCTGAGCCTTATTTTGGAGCCAAATTCTGGCTCTCTGCACGTATTCGCTGTTTGAAATTCCGACTTTTTATACCGAAAATATGCCAATTACTGAAAGCGGCAGTGGGTCACATTTTGCCCAAACCCCCCTGCAGTTTTCAATATATCCCAAACATCCCAAATCCGATACCTGAGCCATGTTTTGGAGCCAAGTTCTAGCTCTCTGCATGTATTCGCAGTTGGAAATTCAAACTTTTTATACAGAAAATATGCCAATTACTGAAAGAGGCGGTGTGTTATACTTTGCCCAAACCCTCCTGCAGTTTTCAAAATATCCCAAACATCCCAAATCCGATACCTGAGCCATGTTTAGGAGCCAAATTCTCGCTCTCTGCATGTTTTCGCAGTTGGAAATTCCGACTTTTTATACCGAAAATATGCCAATTACTGAGAGTCGGTGAGTCACATTTTGCCCAAACCCCCCTGCAATTTTCAAAATATCCCAAACATCCCAAATCCGATACCTGAGACATATTTTAGAGCCAAATTCTGGCTCTCTGCACATATTTGCAATTTGAAATTCCGGCTTTTTATACCGAAAATATGCCAATTACTGAAAGCGGCGGTGGGTCACATTTTGCCCAAACCCCCCTGCAGTTTTCAAAATATCCTAAACATCCCGAATCTGATACCTAAGCCATATTTTAGAGCCAAATTCTGGCTCTCTGCACATATTTGCAATTTGAAATTCCGGATTTTTATACCGAAAATATGCCAATTACTGAAAGCGGCGGTGAGTCACATTTTGCCCAAACACCCCTGCAGTTTTCAAAATATCCCAAACATCCCAAATAAGATACCTGAGTCATATTTTAGAGCCAAATTCTGGCTCTCTGCACGTATTCGCAGTTGGAAATTCCGGCTTTTTATACCGAAAATAAGCGAATTACTGAAAGCGGCGGTGGGTCACATTTTGCCCAAACCCCCCTGCAGTTTTCAAAATATCCCAAACATCCCAAATCCTATAATTGAGCCATATTTTAGAGCCAAATTCTGGCTCTCTGCACGTATTCGCAGTTTGAAATTCCGGCTTTTTATACCGAAAATATGTCAATTACTGAAAGCGGCGGTGGGTCACATTTTGCCCAAACCCCCCTGCAGTTTTCAAAATATCCCAAACATCCCAAATCCGATACCTGAGCCATATTTTGGAGCCAAATTCTGGCTCTCTGCACGTATTTGCAGTTTGAAATTCCGAAATTTTATACTGAAAATATACCAATTATTGAAAGCGGCGGTGGGTCACATTTTGCCCAAACCCCCCTGCAATTTTCAAAATATCCCAAACATCCCAAATCCGATACCTGAGCTATATTTTGGAGCCAAATTATGGCTCTCTGCATGTTTTCGCAGTAGGAAATTCCGACTTTTTATACCGAAAATATGCCAATTACTGAAAGCGGCGGTGGGTCACATTTTGCCCAAACCCCCCTGCTGTTTTAAAAAATATCCCAAACATCCCAAATCTGATACCTGAGCCATATTTTAGAGCCAAAATTTGGCTCTCTGCACGTATTCGTAGTTGGAAATTCCGGCTTTTTATACCGAAAATATGCCAATTACTGAAAGCGGTGGTAGGTCACATTTTGCCCAAACCCCCCTGCAGTTTTCAAAATATCCCAAACATCCCAAATCCGATACCTGAGCTATATTTTGGAGCCAAATTATGGCTCTCTGCATGTTTTCGCAGTAGGAAATTCCGACAAATTTTACCGAAAATATGTCAATTACTGAGAGAGTCGGTGGGTCACATTTTGCCCAAACACCCTTGCAGTTTTTAAAATATCCCAAACATCCCAAATCCGATACCTGAGCCATATTTTAGAGCCAAAATTTGGCTCTCTGCACGTATTCGTAGTTGGAAATTCCGGCTTTTTATACCGAAAATATGCCAATTACTGAAAGCGGTGGTAGGTCACATTTTGCCCAAACCCCCCTGCAGTTTTCAAAATATCCCAAACATCCCAATTCCGATACCTGAGAAATATTTTGGAGCCAAATTCTGGCTCTCTGCACGTATTCGCAGTTTGAAATTCCGAATTTTTATACCGAAAATATGCCAATTACTGAAAGCGGCGGTGGGTCACATTTTGCCCAAACCCCCCTGCTGTTTTAAAAAATATCCCAAACATCCCAAATCTGATACCTGAGCCATATTTTGGAGCCAAATTCTGGCTCTCTGCACGTATTTGCAGTTTGAAATTATAAAATTTTACCGAAAATATGCCAATTACTGAAAGCGGCGGTGAGTCACATTTTGCCCAAACCCCCCTGCAATTTTCAAAATATCCCAAACATCCCAAATCCGATTCCTGAGCCATATTTTAGAGCCAAATTCTGTCTCTCTGCACGTATTCGCAGTTTGAAATTCCGGCTTTTGATACCGAAAATATGCCAATTACTGAAAGCGGCGGTGGGTCACATTTTGCCCAAACCCCCCTCAGGTTTTCAAAATATCCCAAACATCCCAAATCCGATACCTGAGCCATGTTTTGGAGCCAAATTCTCGCTCTCTGCATGTTTTCGCAGTTGGAAATTCCGAGTTTTTATACCGAAAATATGCCAATTACTGAGAGTCGGTGAGTCACATTTTGCCCAAACCCCCCTGCAATTTTCAAAATATCCCAAACATCCCAAATCCGATACCTGAGACATATTTTAGAGCCAAATTCTGGCTCTCTGCACGTATTCGCAGTTTGAAATTCCGGCTTTTTATACCGAAAATATGCCAATTACTGAAAGCGGCGGTGGGTCACATTTTGCCCAAACACCCCTGCAGTTTTCAAAATATCCCAAACATCCCAAATAAGATACCTGAGCCATATTTTAGAGCCAAATTCTGGCTCTCTGCACGTATTCGCAGTTGGAAATTCCGGCTTTTTATACCGAAAATAAGCGAATTACTGAAAGCGGCGGTGGGTCACATTTTGCCCAAACCCCCCTGCAGTTTTCAAAATATCCCAAACATCCCAAATCCTATAATTGAGCCATATTTTAGAGCCAAATTCTGGCTCTCTGCACGTATTCGCAGTTTGAAATTCCGGCTTTTTATACCGAAAATATGTCAATTACTGAAAGCGGCGGTGGGTCACATTTTGCCCAAACCCCCCTGCAGTTTTCCAAATATCCCAAACATCCCAAATCCGATACCTGAGCAATATTTTGGAGCCAAATTCTGGCTCTCTGCACGTATTTGCAGTTTGATATTCCGACTTTTTATACTGAAAATAAGCCAATTACTGAATGCTGCGGTGGGTCACATTTTGCCCAAACCCCCCTGCAGTTTTCAAAATATCCCAAACATTCCAAATCCGATACCTGAGCCATATTTTAGAGGGAAATTCTGGCTCTCTGCACGTATTCGCAGTTTGAAATTCCGGCTTTTTATACCGAAAATATGCAAATGACTGAAAGCGGCGGTGGGTCACATTTTGCCCAAACCCCCCTGCAGTTTTCAAAATATCCCAAACATCCCAAATCCGATACCTGAGCGATATTTTGGAGCCAAATTCTGGCTCTCTGCACGTATTTGCAGTTTGAAATTCCGAAATTTTATACTGAAAATATACCAATTATTGAAAGCGGCGGTGGGTCACATTTTGCCCAAACCCCCCTGCAATTTTCAAAATATCCCAAACATCCCAAATCCGATACCTGAGCTATATTTTGGAGCCAAATTATGGCTCTCTGCATGTTTTCGCAGTAGGAAATTCCGACTTTTTATACCGAAAATATGCCAATTACTGAGAGAGTCGGTGGGTCACATTTTGCCCAAACCCCCTTGCAGTTTTTAAAATATCCCAAACATCCCAAATCCGATACCTGAGCCATATTTTAGAGCCAAAATTTGGCTCTCTGCACGTATTCGTAGTTGGAAATTCCGGCTTTTTATACCGAAAATATGCCAATTACTGAAAGCGGTGGTAGGTCACATTTTGCCCAAACCCCCCTGCAGTTTTCAAAATATCCCAAACATCCCAATTCCGATACCTGAGAAATATTTTGGAGCCAAATTCTGGCTCTCTGCACGTATTCGCAGTTTGAAATTCCGAATTTTTATACCGAAAATATGCCAATTACTGAAAGCGGCGGTGGGTCACATTTTGCCCAAACCCCCCTGCTGTTTTAAAAAATATCCCAAACATCCCAAATCTGATACCTGAGCCATATTTTGGAGCCAAATTCTGGCTCTCTGCACGTATTTGCAGTTTGAAATTCCAAATTTTTACCGAAAATATGCCAATTACTGAAAGCGGCGGTGAGTCACATTTTGCCCAAGCCCCCCTGCAATTTTCAAAATATCCCAAACATCCCAAATCCGATACCTGAGCCATATTTTAGAGCCAAATTCTGTCTCTCTGCACGTATTCGCAGTTTGAAATTCCGGCTTTTGATACCGAAAATATGCCAATTACTGAAAGCGGCGGTGGGTCACATTTTGCCCAAACCCCCCTGCAGTTTTCAAAATATCCCAAACATCCCAAATCCGATACCTGAGCCATGTTTTGGAGCCAAATTCTCGCTCTCTGCATGTTTTCGCAGTTGGAAATTCCGACTTTTTATACCGAAAATATGCCAATTACTGAGAGTCGGTGAGTCACATTTTGCCCAAACCCCCCTGCAATTTTCAAAATATCCCAAACATCCCAAATCCGATACCTGAGACATATTTTAGAGCCAAATTCTGGCTCTCTGCACGTATTCGCAGTTTGAAATTCCGGCTTTTTATACCGAAAATATGCCAATTACTGAAAGCGGCGGTGGGTCACATTTTGCCCAAACCCCCCTGCAGTTTTCAAAATATCCTAAACATCCCGAATCCGATACCTGAGCCATATTTTAGAGCCAAATTCTGGCTCTCTGCACGTATTCGCAGTTTGAAATTCCGGCTTTTTATACCGATAATATGCCAATGACTGAAAGCGGCGGTGGGTCACATTTTGCCCAAACACCCCTGCAGTTTTCAAAATATCCCAAACATCCCAAATAAGATACCTGAGCCATATTTTGGAGCCAAATTCTGGCTCTCTGCACGTATTTGCAGTTTGAAATTCCGGCTTTTTATACCGAAAATATACCAATTATTGAAAGCGGCGGTGGGTCACATTTTGCCCAAACCCCCCTGCAATTTTCAAAATATCCCAAACATCCCAAATCTGATACCTGAGCCATATTTTGGAGCCAAATTCTGGCTCTCTTCACGTATTTGCAGTTTGAAATTCCGACTTTTTATACTGAAAATATACCAATTACTGAAAGCGCAGTGGGTCGCATTTTGCCCAAACCCCCCTGCAGTTTTCAAAATATCCGAAACATCCCAAATCCGATACCTGAACCATATTTTGGTGCCAAATTCTGGCTCTCTGCACGTATTTGCAGTTTGAAATTCCAAATTTTTACCGAAAATATGCCAATTACTGAAAGCGGCGGTGAGTCACATTTTGCCCAAACCCCCCTGCAATTTTCAAAATATCCCAAACATCCCAAATCCGATACCTGAGCCATATATTAGAGCCAAATTCTGTCTCTCTGCACGTATTCGCAGTTTGAAATTCCGGCTTTTGATACTGAAAATATGCCAATTACTGAAAGCGGCGGTGGGTCACATTTTGCCCAAACCCCCCTGCAGTTTTCAAAATATCCCAAACATCCCAAATCCGATACCTGAGCCATGTTTTGGAGCCAAATTCTCGCTCTCTGCATGTTTTCGCAGTTGGAAATTCCGACTTTTTATACCGAAAATATGCCAATTACTGAGAGTCGGTGAGTCACATTTTGCCCAAACCCCCCTGCAATTTTCAAAATATCCCAAACATCCCAAATCCGATACCTGAGACATATTTTAGAGCCAAATTCTGGCTCTCTGCACGTATTCGCAGTTTGAAATTCCGGCTTTTTATACCGAAAATATGCCAATTACTGAAAGCGGCTGTGGGTCACATTTTGCCCAAACACCCCTGCAGTTTTCAAAATATCCCAAACATCCCAAATCCGATACCTGAGCCATATTTTGGAGCCAAATTCTGGCTCTCTGCATGTATTCGCAGTTGGAAATTCCGAATTTTTATACCGAAATTATGCCAATTACTGAAAGCGGCGGTGTGTCACACTTTGCACAAACCCCCCTGCAGTTTTTAAAATATCCCAAACATCCCAAATCCGATACCTGAGCCATATTTTGGAGCCATATTCTGGCTCTCTGCACGTATTTGCAGTTTGAAATTCCGACTTTTTATACTGAAAATATACCAATTACTGAAAGCGGCGGTGGGTCACATTGTGCCCAAACCCCCCTGCAGTTTTCAAAATATCCCAAACATCTCAAATCCGATACCTGAACCATATTTTGGAGCCAAATTCTGGCTCTCTGCATATATTTGCAGTTTGAAATTCCGACTTTTTATACCGAAAATATGCCAATTACTGAAAGCAGCGGTGAGTCACATTATGCCCAAACCCCCCTGCAGTTTTCAAAATATCCCAAACATCTCAAATCCGATACCTGAGCTATATTTCAGAGCCAAATTCTGGCTCTCTGCACGTATTCGCAGTTTGAAATTCCAGCTTTTTATACCGAAAATATGCCAATTACTGAAAGCAGCGGTGGGTCACAATTTGCCCAAACCCCCCTGTAGTATTTAAAATATCCCAAACAACCCAAATCCGATACCTGAGCCTTATTTTGGAGCCAAATTCTGGCTCTCTGCACGTATTCGCAGTTTGAAATTCCGACTTTTTATACCGAAAATATGCCAATTACTGAAAGCGGCAGTGGGTCACATTTTGCCCAAACCCCCCTGCAGTTTTCAATATATCCCAAACATCCCAAATCCGATACCTGAGCCATGTTTTCGAGCCAAGTTCTAGCTCTCTGCATGTATTCGCAGTTGGAAATTCAAACTTTTTATACAGAAAATATGCCAATTACTGAAAGAGGCGGTGTGTTATACTTTGCCCAAACCCTCCTGCAGTTTTCAAAATATCCCAAACATCCCAAATCCGATACCTGAACCATATTTTGGAGCCAAATTCTGTCTCTCTGCACGTATTTGCAGTTTGAAATTCCGACTTTTTATACCGAAAATATGCCAATTACTGAAAGCAGCGGTGGGTCACATTTTGCCCAAACCCCCCTGCAGTTTTCAAAATATCCCAAACATCCCAAATCCGATACCGGAGCCATATTTTAAAGCCAAATTCTGGCTCCCTGCACGTATTTGCAAATGAAATTCCGGCTATTTATACCGAAAATATGTCAATTACTGAAAGCGGCGGTGGGTCACATTTTGCCCAAACCCCCCTGCTGTTTTAAAAATATCCCAAACATCCCAAATCCGATACCTGAGCCATATTTTGGAGCCAAATTCTGGCTCTCTGCACGTATTTGCAGTTTGAAATTCCGACTTTTTATACTGAAAATATACAATTACTGAAACCGGCAGTGGGTCACATTTTGCCCAAACCCCCCTGCAGTTTTCAAAATATCCCAAACATCCCAAATCCGATACCTAAACCATATTTTGGAGCCAAATTCTGGCTCTCTGCACGTATTTGCAGTTTGAAATTCCAAATTTTATACCGAAAATATGCCAATTACTGAAAGCGGCGGTGAGTCACATTTTGCCCAAACCCCCCTGCAATTTTCAAAATATCCCAAGCATCCCAAATCCGATACCTGAGCCATATTTTAGAGCCAAATTCTGTCTCTCTGCACGTATTCGCAGTTTGAAATTCCGGCTTTTGATACCGAAAATATGCCAATTACTGAAAGCGGCGGTGGGTCACATTTTGCCCAAACCCCCCTGCAGTTTTCAAAATATCCCAAACATCCCAAATCCGATACCTGAGCCATGTTTTGGAGCCAAATTCTCGCTCTCTGCATGTTTTCGCAGTTGGAAATTCCGACTTTTTATACCGAAAATATGCCAATTACTGAGAGTCGGTGAGTCACATTTTGCCCAAACCCCCCTGCAATTTTCAAAATATCCCAAACATCCCAAATCCGATACCTGAGACATATTTTAGAGCCAAATTCTGGCTCTCTGCACGTATTCGCAGTTTGAAATTCCGGCTTTTTATACCGAAAATATGCCAATTACTGAAAGCGGCGGTGGGTCACATTTTGCCCAAACCCCCCTGCAGTTTTCAAAATATCCTAAACATCCCGAATCTGATACCTAAGCCATATTTTAGAGCCAAATTCTGGCTCTCTGCACATATTTGCAGTTTGAAATTCCGGCTTTTTATACCGAAAATATGCCAATTACTGAAAGCGGCGGTGAGTCACATTTTGCCCAAACACCCCTGCAGTTTTCAAAATATCCCAAACATCCCAAATAAGATACCTGAGTCATATTTTAGAGCCAAATTCTGGCTCTCTGCACGTATTCGCAGTTGGAAATTCCGGCTTTTTATACCGAAAATAAGCGAATTACTGAAAGCGGCGGTGGGTCACATTTTGCCCAAACCCCCCTGCAGTTTTCAAAATATCCCAAACATCCCAAATCCTATAATTGAGCCATATTTTAGAGCCAAATTCTGGCTCTCTGCACGTATTCGCAGTTTGAAATTCCGGCTTTTTATACCGAAAATATGTCAATTACTGAAAGCGGCGGTGGGTCACATTTTGCCCAAACCCCCCTGCAGTTTTCAAAATATCCCAAACATCCCAAATCCGATACCTGAGCCATATTTTAGAGCCAAAATCTGGCTCTCTGCATGTATTCGCAGTTGGAAATTCAGACTTTTTATACAGAAAATATGCCAATTACTGAAAGAGGCGGTGTGTTACACTTTGCCCAAACCCTCCTGCAGTTTTCAAAATATCCCAAACATCCCAAATCCGATACCTGAACCATATTTTGGAGCCAAATTCTGTCTCTCTGCACGTATTTGCAGTTTGAAATTCCAACTTTTTATACCGAAAATATGCCAATTACCGAAAGCGGCGGTGAGTCATATTTTGCCCAAACCCCCCTGCAGTTTTCAAAATAACCCAAATATCCCAAATCCGATTCCTGAGCCATATTTTAGAGCCAAATTCTGGCTCTCTGCACGTATTCGCAGTTTGAAATTCCGACTTTTTATACCGAAAATATGCCAATTACTAAAGCAGCGGTGGGTAACATTTTGCCCAAACCCCCCTGCAGTTTTTAAAATATCCCAAACATCCCAAATCCGATACCTGAGCCTTATTTTGGAGCCAAATTCTGGCTCTCTGCATGAATTCGCAGTTTGAAATTCCGAATTTTATACCGAAAATATGCCAATTACTGAAAGCGGCGGTGGGTCACATTTTGCCCAAACCCCCCCTGCAGTTTTAAAAATATCCCAAACATCCCAAATCCGATACCTAAGCCATATTTTGGAGCCAAATTCTGGCTCTCTGCAAGCATTTGCAGTTTGAAATTCCGAATTTTTATACTGAAAATATACCAATTACTGAAAGCGGCGGTGGGTCAAATTTTGCCCATAACCCCCCCCCCCCTGCAGTTTTCAAAATATCCGAAACATCCCAAATCCGATACTTGAGACATATTTTGGAGCCAAATTCTGGCTCGCTGCACGTGTTCGCAGTTTGAAATTCCGACTTTTTATACCGAAAATAAGCCAATTACTGAAAGCTGCGGTGGGTCACATTTTGCCCAAACCCCCCTGCAGTTTTCAAAATATCCCAAACATTCCAAATCCGATTCCTGAGCCATATTTTAGAGGGAAAATTCTGGCTCTCTGCACGTATTTGCAGTTTGAAATTCCGACATTTTATACTGAAAATATACCAATTATTGAAAGCGGCGGTGGGTCACATTTTGCCCAAACCCCCCTGCAATTTTCAAAATATCCCAAACATCCCAAATCCGATACCTGAGCCATATTTTAGAGCCAAATTCTGGCTCTCTGCACGTATTCGCAGTTTGAAATTCCGACTTCTTATACCGAAAATATGCCAATTACTGAAAGCGGCGGTGGGTCACATTTTGCCCAAACCCCCCTGCTGTTTTAAGAGTATCCAAAACATCCCAAATCCGATACCTGAGCCATATTTTTTAGCCAAATTCTGGCTCTCTGCACGTATTTGCAGTTTGAAATTCATAAAATATATACTGAAAATATACCAATTAATGAAAGCGGCGGTGGGTCGCATTTTGCCCAAACCCCCCTGCAGTTTTTAAAATATCCCAAACATCCCAAATCCGATACCTGAGCAATATTTTGGAGCCAAATTCTGGCTCTCTTCACGTATTTGCAGTTTGAAATTCCGACTTTTTATACTGAAAATATACCAATTACTGAAAGCGGCAGTGGGTCGCATTTTGCCCAAACCCCCCTGCAGTTTTCAAAATATCCCAAACATCCCAAATCCGATACCTGAACCATATTTTGGAGCCAAATTCTGGCTCTCTGTACGTATTTGCAGTTTGAAATTCCGACTTTTTATACCGAAAATATGCCAATTACTGAAAGCGGCGGTGAGTCACATTATGCCTAAACCCCCCTGCAGTTTTCAAAATATCCCAAACATCCTATATCCGATACCTGAGCCATATTTTAGAGCCAAATTCTGGCTCTCTGCACGTATTCGCAGTTTGAAATTCCGGCTTTTTATACCGAAAATATGCCAATTACTGAAAGCGGCGGTGGGTCACATTTTGCCCAAACCCCCCCTGCAGTTTTTAAAATATCCCAAACATCCCAAATCCGATACCTGAGCCATATTTTGGAGCCAAATTCTGGCTCTCTGCACGTATTCGCAGTTTGAAATTCCGACTTTTTATACCGAAAATAAGCCAATTAGTGAAAGCTGCGGTGGGTCACATTTTGCCCAAACCCCCCTGCAGTTTTCAAAATATCCAAAACATTCCAAATCCGATTCCTGAGCCATATTTTAGAGGAAAATTCTGGCTCTCTGCACGTATTTGCAGTTTGAAATTCCGAGATTTTATACTGAAAATATACCAATTATTGAAAGCGGTGGTGGGTAACATTTTGCCCAAACCCCCCTGCAATTTTCAAAATATCCCAAACATCCCAAATCCGATACCTGAGCCATATTTTAGAGCCAAAATCTGGCTCTCTGCACGTATTCGCAGTTTGAAATTCCGGCTTTTTATACCGAAAATATGCCAATTATTGAGAGAGTCGGTGGGTCACATTTTGCCCAAACCCCCTTGCAGTTTTTAAAATATCCCAAACATCCCAAATCCGATACCTGAGCCATATTTTGGAGCCAAATTCTGGCTCTCTGCACGTATTCGCAGTTTGAAATTCCGGCTTCTTATACCGAAAATATGCCAATTACTGAAAGCGGCGGTGGGTCACATTTTGCCCAAACCCCCCTGCAGTTTTCAAAATATCCCAAACATCCCAAATCCGATACCCGAGCAATATTTTGGAGCAAAATTCTGGCTCCCTGCACGTATTCGCAGTTCAAATTCCGGCTATTTATACCGAAAATATGTCAATTACTGAGAGCGGCGGTGGGTCACATTTTGCCCAAACCCCCCTGCTGTTTTAAAAATATCCCAAACATCCCAAATCCGATACCTGAGCCATATTTTTTAGCCAAATTCTGGCTCTCTGCACGTATTTGCAGTTTGAAATTCCGAAATTTATACTGAAAATATACCAATTACTGAAAGCGGCGGTGGGTCGCATTTTGCCCAAACCCCCCTGCAGTTTTTAAAATATCCCAAACATCCCAAATCCGATACCTGAGCCTTATTTTGGAGCCAAATTCTGGCTCTCTGCACGTATTCGCAGTTTGAAATTCAGACTTTTTATACCGAAAATATGCCAATTACTGAAAGCGGCGGTGGGTCACATTTTGCCCAAACCCCCCTGCAGTTTTCAAAAATCCCAAACATCCCAAATCCGATACCTGAGCCATATTTTAGAGATAATTCTGGTTCTCTGTACGTATTCGCAGTTTGAAATTCCGGCTTTTTATACCGAAAATATGCCAATTACTGAAAGCGGCAGTGGGTCACATTTTGCCCAAACCCCCCTGCAGTTTAAAAAATATCCCAAACATCCCTAATCCGATACCTTAGCGATATTTTGGAGCCAAATTCTGGCTCTCTGCACGTATTTGCAGTTTGAATTTCCGAATTTTTATACTTAAAATATGCCAATTACTGAAAGCGGCGGTGGGTCACATTTTGCCCAAACCCCCCTGTAGTTTTCAAAATAACCCAAACATCCCAAATCCGAATCCTGAGCCATATTTTAGAGCCAAATTCTGGCTCTCTGCACGTATTCGCAGATTGAAATTCCGACTTTTTATACCGAAAATATGCCAATTACTGCAAGCAGCGGTGGGTCACATTTTGCCCAAACCCCCCAGCAGTTTTCAAAATATCCCAAACATCCGAAATCCGATACCGGAGCCATATTTTAGAGCCAAATTCTGGCTCCCTGCACGTATTCGCAAATGAAATTCCGGCTATTTATACCTAAAATATGTCAATTACTGAAAGCAGCGGTGGGTCACATTTTGCCCAAACCCCCCTGCTGTTGTAAAAATATCCCAAACATCCCAAATCCGATACCTGAGCTATATTTTGGAGCCAAATTCTGGCTCTCTGCACGTATTTGCAGTTTGAAATTCCGACTTTTTATACTGAAAATATACAATTACTGAAAGCGGCGGTGGGTCACATTTTGCCCAAACCCCCCTGCAGTTTTCAAAATATCCCAAACATCCCAAATCCGATACCGGAGCCATATTTTAGAGCCAAATTCTGGCTCCCTGCACGTATTCGCAAATGAAATTCCGGCTATTTATACCTAAAATATGTCAATTACTGAAAGCAGCGGTGGGTCACATTTTGCCCAAACCCCCCTGCTGTTGTAAAAATATCCCAAACATCCCAAATCCGATACCTGAGCCATATTTTGGAGCCAAATTCTGGCTCTCTGCACGTATTTGCAGTTTGAAATTCCGACTTTTTATACTGAAAATATACAATTACTGAAAGCGGCGGTGGGTCACATTTTGCCCAAACCCCCCTGCAGTTTTCAAAATATCCCAAACATCCCAAATCCGATACCTGAACCATATTTTGGAGCCAAATTCTGGCTCTCTGCACGTATTTGCAGTTTGAAATTCCAAATTTTATACCGAAAATATGCCAATTACTGAAAGCGGCGGTGAGTCACATTTTGCCCAAACCCCCCTGCAATTTTCAAAATATCCCAAACATCCCAAATCCGATACCTGAGCCATATTTTAGAGCCAAATTCTGGCTCTCTGCACATATTTGCAGTTTGAAATTCCGGCTTTTTATACCGAAAATATGCCAATTACTGAAAGCGGCGGTGGGTCACATTTGGCCGAAACCCCCCCTGCAGTTTTTAAAATGTCCCAAACATCCCAAATCCGATACCTGAGCCTTATTTTGGAGCCAAATTCTGGCTCTCTTCATGAATTCGCAGTTTGAAATTCCGACTTTTTATACCGAAAATATGCCAATTACTGAAAGCGGCGGTGGGTCACATTTTGCCCAAACCCCCCTGCAGTTTTAAAAATATCCCAAACATCCCAAATCCCATACCTAAACCATATTTTGGAGCCAAATTCTGGCTCTCTGCACGTATTTGCAGTTTGAAATTCCGAATTTTTATACTGAAAATATACCAATTACTGAAAGCGGTGGTGGGTCAAATTTTGACCAAACACCCCCTGCAGTTTTCAAAATATCCCAAACATCCTAAATCCGATACTTGAGACATATTTTGGAGTAAAATTCTGGCTCGCTGCACGTGTTCGCAGTTTGAAATTCCGACTTTTTATACCGAAAATAAGCCAATTACTGAAAGCTGCGGTGGGTCACATTTTGCCCAAACCCCCCTGCAGTTTTCAAAATATCCCAAACATTCCAAATCCGATTCCTGAGCCATATTTTAGAGGAAAATTCTGGCTCTCTGCACGTATTTGCAGTTTGAAATTCCGAGATTTTATACTGAAAATATACCAATTATTGAAAGCGGCGGTGGGTCACATTTTGCCCAAACCCCCCTGCAATTTTCAAAATATCCCAAACATCCCAAATCCGATACATGAGCCATATCTTGGAGCCAAATTCTGGCTCTCTGCATGTTTTCGCAGTTGGAAATTCCGACTTTTTATACCGAAAATATGCCAATTACTGAGAGAGAGTCGGTAGGTCACATTTTGCCCAAACCCCCTTGCAGTTTTTAAAATATCCCAAACATCCCAAATCCGATACCTGAGCCATATTTTAGAGCCAAAATCTGGTTCTCTGCACGTATTCGCAGTTTGAAATTCCGGCTTTTTAAACCGAAAATATGCCAATTACTGAAAGCAGCGGTGGGTCACATTTTGCCCAAACCCCCCTGCAGTTTTCAAAATATCCCAAACATCCCAAATCCGATACCTGAGACATATTTTGGAGCCAAATTCTGGCTCTCTGCACGTATTCGCAGTTTGAAATTCAGACTTTTTATACCGAAAATATGCCAATTACTGAAAGCGGCGGTGGGTCACATTTTGCCCAAACCCCCCTGCAGTTTTCAAAAATCCCAAACATCCCAAATCCGATACCTGAGCCATATTTTAGAGATAATTCTGGTTCTCTGTACGTATTCGCAGTTTGAAATTCCGGCTTTTTATACCGAAAATATGCCAATTACTGAAAGCGGCAGTGGGTCACATTTTGCCCAAACCCCCCTGCAGTTTAAAAAATATCCCAAACATCCCTAATCCGATACCTTAGCGATATTTTGGAGCCAAATTCTGGCTCTCTGCACGTATTTGCAGTTTGAATTTCCGAATTTTTATACTTAAAATATGCCAATTACTGAAAGCGGCGGTGGGTCACATTTTGCCCAAACCCCCCTGTAGTTTTCAAAATAACCCAAACATCCCAAATCCGAATCCTGAACCATATTTTAGAGCCAAATTCTGGCTCTCTGCACGTATTCGCAGATTGAAATTCCGACTTTTTATACCGAAAATATGCCAATTACTGCAAGCAGCGGTGGGTCACATTTTGCCCAAACCCCCCTGCAGTTTTCAAAATATCCCAAACATCCGAAATCTGATACCGGAGCCATATTTTAGAGCCAAATTCTGGCTCCCTGCACGTATTCGCAAATGAAATTCCGGCTATTTATACCTAAAATATGTCAATTACTGAAAGCAGCGGTGGGTCACATTTTGCCCAAACCCCCCTGCTGTTGTAAAAATATCCCAAACATCCCAAATCCGATACCTGAGCCATATTTTGGAGCCAAATTCTGGCTCTCTGCACGTATTTGCAGTTTGAAATTCCGACTTTTTATACTGAAAATATACAATTACTGAAAGCGGCGGTGGGTCACATTTTGCCCAAACCCCCCTGCAGTTTTCAAAATATCCCAAACATCCCAAATCCGATACCTGAACCATATTTTGGAGCCAAATTCTGGCTCTCTGCACGTATTTGCAGTTTGAAATTCCAAATTTTATACCGAAAATATGCCAATTACTGAAAGCGGCGGTGAGTCACATTTTGCCCAAACCCCCCTGCAATTTTCAAAATATCCCAAACATCCCAAATCCGATACCTGAGCCATGTTTTGGAGCCAAATTCTGGCTCTCTGTATGTTTTCGCAGTTGGAAATTCCGACTTTTTATACCGAAAATATGCCAATTACTGAGTGAGTCGGTGAGCCACATTTTGCACAAACCCCCCTGCAATTTTCAAAATATCCCAAACATCCCAAATCCGATACCTGAGCCATATTTTAGAGCCAAATTCTGGCTCTCTGCACATATTTGCAGTTTGAAATTCCGGCTTTTTATACCGAAAATATGCCAATTACTGAAAGCGGCGGTGGGTCACATTTTGCCGAAACCCCCCCTGCAGTTTTTAAAATATCCCAAACATCCCAAATCCGATACCTGAGCCTTATTTTGGAGCCAAATTCTGGCTCTCTGCATGAATTCGCAGTTTGAAATTCCGACTTTTTATACCGAAAATATGCCAATTACTGAAAGCGGCGGTGGGTCACATTTTGCCCAAACCCCCCTGCAGTTTTAAAAATATCCCAAACATCCCAAATCCCATACCTAAACCATATTTTGGAGCCAAATTCTGGCTCTCTGCACGTATTTGCAGTTTGAAATTCCGAATTTTTATACTGAAAATATACCAATTACTGAAAGCGGTGGTGGGTCAAATTTTGACCAAACACCCCCTGCAGTTTTCAAAATATCCCAAACATCCTAAATCCGATACTTGAGACATATTTTGGAGTAAAATTCTGGCTCGCTGCACGTGTTCGCAGTTTGAAATTCCGACTTTTTATACCGAAAATAAGCCAATTACTGAAAGCTGCGGTGGGTCACATTTTGCCCAAACCCCCCTGCAGTTTTCAAAATATCCCAAACATTCCAAATCCGATTCCTGAGCCATATTTAAGAGGAAAATTCTGGCTCTCTGCACGTATTTGCAGTTTGAAATTCCGAGATTTTATACTGAAAATATACCAATTATTGAAAGCGGCAGTGGGTCACATTTTGCCCAAACCCCCCTGCAATTTTCAAAATATCCCAAACATCCCAAATCCGATACATGAGCCATATCTTGGAGCCAAATTCTGGCTCTCTGCATGTTTTCGCAGTTGGAAATTCCGACTTTTTATACCGAAAATATGCCAATTACTGAGAGAGAGTCGGTAGGTCACATTTTGCCCAAACCCCCTTGCAGTTTTTAAAATATCCCAAACATCCCAAATCCGATACCTGAGCCATATTTTAGAGCCAAAATCTGGTTCTCTGCACGTATTCGCAGTTTGAAATTCCGGCTTTTTAAACCGAAAATATGCCAATTACTGAAAGCAGCGGTGGGTCACATTTTGCCCAAACCCCCCTGCAGTTTTCAAAATATCCCAAACATCCCAAATCCGATACCTGAGACATATTTTGGAGCCAAATTCTGGCTCTCTGCACGTATTCGCAGTTTGAAATTCCGGCTTTTTAAACCGAAAATATGCCAATTACTGAAAGCAGCGGTGGGTCACATTTTGCCCAAACCCCCCTGCAATTTTCAAAATATCCCAAACGTCCCAAATCCGATACATGAGCAATATCTTGGAGCCAAATTCTGGCTCTCTGCATGTTTTCGCAGTTGGAAATTCCGACTTTTTATACCGAAAATATGCCAATTACTGAGAGAGTCGGTGGGTCACATTTTGCCCAAACCCCCTTGCAGTTTTTAAAATATCCCAAACATCCCAAATCCGATACCTGAGCCATATTTTAGAGCCAAAATCTGGTTCTCTGCACGTATTCGCAGTTTGAAATTCCGGCTTTTTCAACCGAAAATATGCCAATTACTGAAAGCAGCGGTGGGTCACATTTTGCCCAAACCCCCCTGCAGTTTTTAAAATATCCCAAACATCCCAAATCCGATACCTGAGACATATTTTGGAGCCAAATTCTGGCTCACTGCACGTGTTCGCAGTTTGAAATTCCGACTTTTTATACCGAAAATATGCCAATTACTGAAAGCGGCGGTGGGTCACATTTTGCCCAAACCCCCCTGCAGTTTTAAAAATATCCCAAACATCCCAAATCCCATACCTAAACCATATTTTGGAGCCAAATTCTGGCTCTCTGCACGTATTTGCAGTTTGAAATTCCGAGATTTTATACTGAAAATATACCAATTATTGAAAGCGGCGGTGGGTCACATTTTGCCCAAACCCCCCTGCAATTTTCAAAATATCCCAAACATCCCAAATCCGATACATGAGCCATATCTTGGAGCCAAATTCTGGCTCTCTGCATGTTTTCGCAGTTGGAAATTCCGACTTTTTATACCGAAAATATGCCAATTACTGAGAGAGTCGGTGGGTCACATTTTGCCCAAACCCCCTTGCAGTTTTTAAAATATCCCAAACATCCCAAATCCGATACCTGAGCCATATTTTAGAGCCAAAATCTGGTTCTCTGCACGTATTCGCAGTTTGAAATTCCGGCTTTTTAAACCGAAAATATGCCAATTACTGAAAGCAGCGGTGGGTCACATTTTGCCCAAACCCCCCTGCAGTTTTCAAAATATCCCAAACATCCCAAATCCGATACCTGAGACATATTTTGGAGCCAAATTCTGGCTCTCTGCACGTATTCGCAGTTTGAAATTCCGACTTCTTATACCGAAAATATGCCAATTACTGAAAGCGGCGGTGGGTCACATTTTGACCAAACCCCCCTGCAGTTTTCAAAATATCCCAAACATCCCAAATCCGATACCCGAGCCATATTTTGGAGCAAAATTCTGGCTCCCTGCACGTATTCGCAGTTCAAATTCCGGCTATTTATACCGAAAATATGTAAATTACTGAAAGCGGCGGTGGGTCACATTTTGCCCAAACCCCCCTGCTGTTTTAAAAATATCCCAAACATCCCAAATCCGATACCTGAGCCATATTTTTTAGCCAAATTCTGGCTCTCTGCACGTATTTGCAGTTTGAAATTCCGAAATTTATACTGAAAATATACCAATTACTGAAAGCGGCGGTGGGTCGCATTTTGCCCAAACCCCCCTGCAGTTTTTAAAATATCCCAAACATCCCAAATCCGATACCTGAGCCTTATTTTGGAGCCAATGTCTGGCTCTCTGCACGTATTCGCAGTTTGAAATTCCGACTTTTTATACTGAAAATATACAATTACTGAGAGCGGCGGTGGGTCACATTTTGCCCAAACCCCCCTGCAGTTTTCAAAATATCCCAAACATCCCAAATCCGATACTTGAACCATATTTTGGAGCCAAATTCTGGCTCTCTGCACGTATTTGCAGTTTGAAATTCCAAATTTTATACCGAAAATATGCCAATTACTGAAAGCGGCGGTGAGTCACATTTTGCCCAAACCCCCCTGCAATTTTCAAAATATCCCAAACATCCCAAATCCGATATCTGAGCCTTGTTTTGGAGCCAAATTCTGGCTCTCTGCATGTTTTCGCAGTTGGAAATTCCGACTTTTTATACCGAAAATATGCCAATTACTGAGAGAGTCGGTGAGTCACATTTTGCACAAACCCCCCTGCAATTTTCAAAATATCCCAAACATCCCAAATCCGATACCTGAGCCATATTTTAGAGCAAAATTCTGGCTCTCTGCACGTATTCGCAGTTTGAAATTCCGGCTTTTTATACCGAAAAAATGCCAATTACTGAAAGCAGCGGTGGGTCACATTTTGCCCAAACCCCCCTGCAGTTTTCAAAATATCCTAAACATCCCAAATCCGATACCTAAGCCATATTTTAGAGCCAAATTCTGGCTCTCTGCACATATTTGCAGTTTGAAATTCCGGCTTTTTATACCAAAAATATGCCAATTACTGAAAGCGGCGGTGGGTCACATTTTGCCCAAACCCCCCTGCAGTTTTCAAAATATCCCAAACATCCCAAATCCGATACCTGAGCCATATTTTGGAGCCAAATTCTGGCTCTCTGCACGTATTTGCAGTTAGAAATTCCGACTTTTTATACCGGAAATATACCAATTACTGAAAGCGGCTGTGGGTCACATTTTGACCAAACACCCCTGCAGTTTTCAAAATATCCCAAACATCCCAAATAAGATACCTGAGCCATATTTTAGAGCCAAATTCTGGCTCTCTGCACGTATTCGCAGTTGGAAATTCCGGCTTTTTATACCGAAAATATGCGAATTACTGAAAGCGGCGGTGGGTCACATTTTGCCCAAACCCCCCTGCAGTTTTCAAAATATCCCAAACATCCCAAATCCTATAATTGAGCCATATTTTAGAGCCAAATTCTGGCTCTCTGCACGTATTCGCAGTTTGAAATTCCGGCTTTTTATACCGAAAATATGTCAATTACTGAAAGCGACGGTGGGTCACATTTTGCCCAAACCCCCCTGCAGTTTTCAAAATATCCCAAACATCCCAAATCCGATACATGAGCAATATTTTGGAGCCAAATTCTGGCTCTCTGCACGTATTTGCAGTTTGAAATTCCGACTTTTTATACTGAAAATATGAAAATTACTGAAAGCTGCGGTGGGTCACATTTTGCCCAAACCCCCCTGCAATTTTCAAAATATCCCAAACATTCCAAATCCGATACCTGAGCCATATTTTAGAGGTAAATTCTGGCTCTCTGCACGTATTCGCAGTTTGAAATTCCGGCTTTTTATACCGATAATATGCCAATTACTGAAAGCGGCGGTGGGTCACATTTTGCCCAAACCCCCCTGCAGTTTTCAAAATATCCCCAACATCCCAAATCCGATACTTGAGCCATATTTTGGAGCCAAATTCTGGCTCTCTGCACGTATTCGCAGTTTGAAATTCCGGCTTTTTATACCAAAAATATGCCAATTACTGAAAGCGGCGGTTGGTCACATTTTGCCCAAACCCCCCTGCAGTTTTCAAAATATCCCAAACAACCCAAATCCGATACCTGAGCCATATTTTAGAGGAAAATTCTGGCTCTCTGCACGTATTTGCAGTTGGAAATTCCGACTTTTTATACCGAAAATATGCCAATTACTGAGAGAGTCGGTGGGTCACATTTTGACCAAACCCCCTTGCAGTTTTTAAAATCTCCCAAACATCCCAAATCCGATACCTGAGCCATATTTTAGAGCCAAAATCTGGTTCTCTGCACGTATTCGCAGTTTGAAATTCCGGCTTTTTAAACCGAAAATATGCCAATTACTGAAAGCAGCGGTGGGTCACATTTTGCCCAAACCCCCCTGCAGTTTTCAAAATATCCCAAACATCCCAAATCCGATACCTGAGACATATTTTGGAGCCAAATTCTGGCTCTCTGCACGTATTCGCAGTTTGAAATTCCGGCTTTTTAAACCGAAAATATGCCAATTACTGAAAGCAGCGGTGGGTCACATTTTGCCCAAACCCCCCTGCAATTTTCAAAATATCCCAAACATCCCAAATCCGATACCTGAGACATATTTTGGAGCCAAATTCTGGCTCTCTGCACGTATTCGCAGTTTGAAATTCCGGCTTTTTAAACCGAAAATATGCCAATTACTGAAAGCAGCGGTGGGTCACAATTTGCCCAAACCCCCCTGCAATTTTCAAAATATCCCAAACGTCCCAAATCCGATACATGAGCAATATCTTGGAGCCAAATTCTGGCTCTCTGCATGTTTTCGCAGTTGGAAATTCCGACTTTTTATACCGAAAATATGCCAATTACTGAGAGAGTCGGTGGGTCACATTTTGCCCAAACCCCCTTGCAGTTTTTAAAATATCCCAAACATCCCAAATCCGATACTGGAGCCATATTTTAGAGCCAAAATCTGGTTCTCTGCACGTATTCGCAGTTTGAAATTCCGGCTTTTTAAACCGAAAATATGCCAATTACTGAAAGCAGCGGTGGGTCACATTTTGCCCAAACCCCCCTGCAGTTTTCAAAATATCCCAAACATCCCAAATCCGATACCTGAGACATATTTTGGAGCCAAATTCTGGCTCGCTGCACGTGTTCGCAGTTTGAAATTCCGACTTTTTATACCGAAAATAAGCCAATTACTGAAAACTGCGGTGGGTCACATTTTGCCCAAACCCCCCTGCAGTTTTCAAAATATCCCAAACATTCCAAATCCGATTCCTGAGCCATATTTTAGAGGAAAATTCTGGCTCTCTGCACGTATTTGCAGTTTGAAATTCCGAGATTTTATACTGAAAATATACCAATTATTGAAAGCGGCGGTGGGTCACATTTTGCCCAAACCCCCCTGCAATTTTCAAAATATCCCAAACATCCCAAATCCGATACATGAGCCATATCTTGGAGCCAAATTCTGGCTCTCTGCATGTTTTCGCAGTTGGAAATTCCGACTTTTTATACCGAAAATATGCCAATTACTGAGAGAGTCGGTGGGTCACATTTTGCCCAAACCCCCTTGCAGTTTTTAAAATATCCCAAACATCCCAAATCCGATACCTGAGCCATATTTTAGAGCCAAAATCTGGTTCTCTGCACGTATTCGCAGTTTGAAATTCCGGCTTTTTAAACCGAAAATATGCCAATTACTGAAAGCAGCGGTGGGTCACATTTTGCCCAAACCCCCCTGCAGTTTTCAAAATATCCCAAACATCCCAAATCCGATACCTGAGACATATTTTGGAGCCAAATTCTGGCTCTCTGCACGTATTCGCAGTTTGAAATTCCGACTTCTTATACCGAAAATATGCCAATTACTGAAAGCGGCGGTGGGTCACATTTTGCCAAAACCCCCCTGCAGTTTTCAAAATATCCCAAACATCCCAAATCCGATACCCGAGCCATATTTTGGAGCAAAATTCTGGCTCCCTGCACGTATTCGCAGTTCAAATTCCGGCTATTTATACCGAAAATATGTCAATTACTGAAAGCGGCGGTGGGTCACATTTTGCCCAAACCCCCCTGCTGTTTTAAAAATATCCCAAACATCCCAAATCCGATACCTGAGCCATATTTTTTAGCCAAATTCTGGCTCTCTGCACGTATTTGCAGTTTGAAATTCCGAAATTTATACTGAAAATATACCAATTACTGAAAGCGGCGGTGGGTCGCATTTTGCCCAAACCCCCCTGCAGTTTTTAAAATATCCCAAACATCCCAAATCCGATACCTGAGCCTTATTTTGGAGCCAATGTCTGGCTCTCTGCACGTATTCGCAGTTTGAAATTCCGACTTTTTATACTGAAAATATACAATTACTGAGAGCGGCGGTGGGTCACATTTTGCCCAAACCCCCCTGCAGTTTTCAAAATATCCCAAACATCCCAAATCCGATACTTGAACCATATTTTGGAGCCAAATTCTGGCTCTCTGCACGTATTTGCAGTTTGAAATTCCAAATTTTATACCGAAAATATGCCAATTACTGAAAGCGGCGGTGAGTCACATTTTGCCCAAACCCCCCTGCAATTTTCAAAATATCCCAAACATCCCAAATCCGATATCTGAGCCTTGTTTTGGAGCCAAATTCTGGCTCTCTGCATGTTTTCGCAGTTGGAAATTCCGACTTTTTATACCGAAAATATGCCAATTACTGAGAGAGTCGGTGAGTCACATTTTGCACAAACCCCCCTGCAATTTTCAAAATATCCCAAACATCCCAAATCCGATACCTGAGCCATATTTTAGAGCAAAATTCTGGCTCTCTGCACGTATTCGCAGTTTGAAATTCCGGCTTTTTATACCGAAAAAATGCCAATTACTGAAAGCAGCGGTGGGTCACATTTTGCCCAAACCCCCCTGCAGTTTTCAAAATATCCTAAACATCCCAAATCCGATACCTAAGCCATATTTTAGAGCCAAATTCTGGCTCTCTGCACATATTTGCAGTTTGAAATTCCGGCTTTTTATACCAAAAATATGCCAATTACTGAAAGCGGCGGTGGGTCACATTTTGCCCAAACCCTCCTGCAGTTTTCAAAATATCCCAAACATCCCAAATCCGATACCTGAGCCATATTTTGGAGCCAAATTCTGGCTCTCTGCACGTATTTGCAGTTAGAAATTCCGAATTTTTATACCGGAAATATACCAATTACTGAAAGCGGCTGTGGGTCACATTTTGCCCAAACACCCCTGCAGTTTTCAAAATATCCCAAACATCCCAAATAAGATACCTGAGCCATATTTTAGAGCCAAATTCTGGCTCTCTGCACGTATTCGCAGTTGGAAATTCCGGGTTTTATACCGAAAATATGCGAATTACTGAAAGCGGCGGTGGGTCACATTTTGCCCAAACCCCCCTGCAGTTTTCAAAATATCCCAAACATCCCAAATCCGATACCTGAGCCATATTTTGGAGCCAAATTCTGGCTCTCTGCACGTATTTGCAGTTAGAAATTCCGAATTTTTATACCGGAAATATACCAATTACTGAAAGCGGCTGTGGGTCACATTTTGCCCAAACACCCCTGCAGTTTTCAAAATATCCCAAACATCCCAAATAAGATACCTGAGCCATATTTTAGAGCCAAATTCTGGCTCTCTGCACGTATTCGCAGTTTGAAATTCCGGCTTTTTATACCGAAAATATGTCAATTACTGAAAGCGACGGTGGGTCACATTTTGCCCAAACCCCCCTGCAGTTTTCAAAATATCCCAAACATCCCAAATCGGATACATGAGCAATATTTTGGAGCCAAATTCTGGCTCTCTGCACGTATTTGCAGTTTGAAATTCCGACTTTTTATACTGAAAATATGAAAATTACTGAAAGCTGCGGTGGGTCACATTTTGCCCAAACCCCCCTGCAGTTTTCAAAATATCCCAAACATTCCAAATCCGATACCTGAGCCATATTTTAGAGGTAAATTCTGGCTCTCTGCACGTATTCGCAGTTTGAAATTCCGGCTTTTTATACCGATAATATGCCAATTACTGAAAGCGGCGGTGGGTCACATTTTGCCCAAACCCCCCTGCAGTTTTCAAAATATCCCCAACATCCCAAATCCGATACTTGAGCCATATTTTGGAGCCAAATTCTGGCTCTCTGCACGTATTTACAGTTTGAAATTCCGAAATTTTATACTGAAAATATACCAATTATTGAAAGCGGCGGTGGGTCACATTTTGCCCAAACCCCCCTGCAATTTTCAAAATATCCCAAACATCCCAAATCCGATACCTGAGCCATATTTTGGAGCCAAATTATGGCTCTCTGCATGTTTTCGCAGAAGGAAATTCCGACTTTTTGCACCGAAAATATGCCAATTACTGAGAGAGTCTGTGGGTCACATTTTGCCCAAACCCCCTTGCAGTTTTTAAAATATCCCAAACATCCCAAATCCGATACCTGAATCATATTTTAGAGCCAAAATCTGGCTCTCTGCACGTATTCGTAGTTGGAAATTCCGGCTTTTTATACCGAAAATATGCCAATTACTGAAAGCGGCGGTGGGTCACATTTTGCCCAAACCCCCCCCCTGCAGTTTTCAAAATATCCCAAACATCCCAATTCCCATACCTGAGCCATATTTTTGAGCCAAATTCTGGCTCTCTGCACGTATTCGCAGTTTGAAATTCCGGCTTTTTATAGCAAAAATATGCCAATTACTGAAAGCGGCGGTTGGTCACATTTTGCCCAAACCCCCCTGCAGTTTTCAAAATATCCCAAACAACCCAAATCCGATACCCGAGCCATATTTTAGAGCCAAATTCTAGCTCCCTGCACGTATTCGCAGTTGAAATTCTGGCATTTTATACCGAAAATATGCCAATTACTGAAAGCGGCGGTGGGTCACATTTTGCCCAAACCCCCCTGCAGTTTTCAAAATATCCCAAACATCCGAAATCCGATACCGGAGCCATATTTTAGAGCCAAATTCTGGCTCCCTGCACGTATTCGCAAATGAAATTCCGGCTATTTATACTTAAAATATGTCAATTACTGAAAGCAACGGTGGGTCACATTTTGCCCAAACCCCCCTGCAGTTTTCAAAATATCTCAAACATCCCAAATCCGATACCTGAACCATCTTTTGGAGCCAAATTCTGGCTCTCTGCACGTATTTGCAGTTTGAAATTCCACATTTTATACCGAAAATATGCCAATTACTGAAAGCGTCGGAGAGTCATTTTGCCCAAACCCCCCTGCAATTTTCAAAATATCCCAAACATCCCAAATCCGATACCTGAGCCATGTTTTGGAGCCAAATTCTGGCTCTCTGCATGTTTTCGCAGTTTGAAATTCCGACTTTTTATACCGAAAATATGCCAATTACTGAGAGAGTCGGTGAGTCACATTTTGCACAAACCACCCTGCAATTTTCAAAATATCCCAAACATCCCAAATCCGATACCTGAGCCATATTTTAGAGCAAAATTCTGGCTCTCTGCACGTATTCGCAGTTTGAAATTCCGGCTTTTTATACCGAAAATATGCCAATTACTGAAAGCGGCGGTGGGTCACATTTTGCCCAAACCCCCCTGCAGTTTTCAAAATATCCTAAACATCCCAAATCCGATACCTAAGCCATATTTTAGAGCCAAATTCTGGCTCTCTGCACATATTTGCAGTTTGAAATTCCGGCTTTTTATACCGAAAATATGCCAATTACTGAAAGCGGCGGTGGGTCACATTTTGCCCAAACCCCCCTGCAGTTTTCAAAATATCCCAAGCATCCCAAATCCGATACCTGAGCCATATTTTGGAGCCAAATTCTGGCTCTCTGCACGTATTTGCAGTTAGAAATTCCGACTTTTTATACCGGAAATATACCAATTACTGAAAGCGGCGGTGGGTCACATTTTGACCAAACACCCCTGCAGTTTTCAAAATATCCCAAACATCCCAAATAAGATACCTGAGCCATATTTTAGAGCCAAATTCTGACTCTCTGCACGTATTCGCAGTTGGAAATTCCGGCTTTTTATACCGAAAATATGCGAATTACTGAAAGCGGCGGTGGGTCAAATTTTGCCCAAACCCCCCTGCAGTTTTCAAAATATCCCAAACATCCCAAATCCTTTAATTGAGCCATATTTTAGAGCCAAATTCTGGCTCTCTGCACGTATTCGCAGTTTGAAATTCCGGCTTTTTATACTGAAAATATGTCAATTACTGAAAGCGGCGGTGGGTCACATTTTGCCCAAACCCCCCTGCAGTTTTCAAAATATCCCAAACATCCCAAATCCGATACCTGAGACATATTTTGGAGCCAAATTATGGCTCTCTGCTTGTTTTCGCAGAAGGAAATTCCGACTTTTTGTACCGAAAATATGCCAATTACTGAGAGAGTCGGTGGGTCACATTTTGCCCAAACCCCCTTGCAGTTTTTAAAATATCCCAAACATCCCAAATCCGATACCTGAGCCATATTTTAGAGCCAAAATCTGGCTCTCTGCACGTATTCGTAGTTGGAAATTCCGGCTTTTTATACCGAAAATATGCCAATTACTGAAAGCGGCGGTGGATCACATTTTGCCCAAACCCCCCCTGCAGTTTTCAAAATATCCCAAACATCCCAATTCCGATACCTGAGCCATATTTTGGAGCCAAATTCTGGCTCTCTGCACGTATTCGCAGTTTGAAATTCCGGCTTTTTATACCGAAAATATGCCAATTACTGAAAGCGGCGGTGGGTCACATTTTGCCCAAACCCCCCTGCAGTTTTCAAAATATCCCAAACAACCCAAATCCGATACCCGAGCCATATTTTAGAGCCAAATTCTGGCTCCCTGCACGTATTCGCAGTTGAAATTCTGGCATTTTATACCGAAAATATGCCAATTACTGAAAGCGGCGGTGGGTCACATTTTGCCCAAACCCCCCCCTGCTGTTTTAAAAAATATCCCAAACATCCCAAATCTGATACCTGAGCCATATTTTGGAGCCAAATTCAGGCTCTCTTCACGTATTTGCAGTTTGAAATTCCGACTTTTTATACTGAAAAAATACCAATTACTGAAAGCGGCAGTGGGTCGCATTTTGCCCAAACCCCCCTGCAGTTTTCAAAATATCCCAAACATCCCAAATCCGAAACCTGAACCATATTTTGGAGCCAAATTCTGGCTCTCTGCACGTATTTGCAGTTTGAAATTCCGACTTTTTATACCGAAAATATGCCAATTACTGAAAGCGGCGGTGAGTCACATTATGCCTAAACCCCCCTGCAGTTTTCAAAATATCCCAAACATCCTAAATCCGATACCTGAGCCATATTTTAGAGCCAAATTTTGGCTCTCTGCACGTATTCGCAGTTTGAAATTCCGGCTTTTTATACCGAAAATATGCCAATTACTGAAAGCGGCGGTGGGTCACATTTTGCCCAAACCCCCCTGCAGTTTTTAAAATAACCCAAACATCCCAAATCCGATACCTGAGCCTTATTTTGGAGCCAAATTCTGGCACTCTGCACGAATTCGCAGTTTGAAATTCCGATTTTTTATACCGAAAATATGCCAATTACTGAAAGCGGCGGTGGGTCACATTTTGCCCAAACCCCCCTGCAGTTTTAAAAATATCCCAAACATCCCAAATCCGATACCTAAGCCATATTTTGGAGCCAAATTCTGGCTCTCTGCACGTATTTGCTGTTTGAAATTCCGAATTTTTATACTGAAAATATACCAATTACTGAAAGCGGCGGTGGGTCAAATTTTGCCCAAACCCCCCCTGCAGTTTTCAAAATATCCCAAACATCCCAAATCCGATACTTGAGACATATTTTAGAGCCAAATTCTGGCTCGCTGCACGTGTTCGCAGTTTGAAATTCCGACTTTTTATACCGAAAATATGCCAATTACTGAAAGCGGCGGTGGGTCACATTTTGCCCAAACCCCCCTGCAGTTTTCAAAATATCCTAAACATCCCAAATCCGATACCTAAGCCATATTTTAGAGCCAAATTCTGGCTCTCTGCACATATTTGCAGTTTGAAATTCCGGCTTTTTATACCGAAAATATGCCAAATACTGAAAGCGGCGGTGGGTCACATTTTGCCCAAACCCCCCTGCAGTTTTCAAAATATCCCAAACAACCCAAATCCGATACCTGAGCCATATTTTGGAGCCAAATTCTGGCTCTCTGCACGTATTTGCAGTTAGAAATTCCGACTTTTTATACCGGAAATATACCAATTACTGAAAGCGGTGGTGGGTCACATTTTGCCCAAACACCCCTGCAGTTTTCAAAATATCCCAAACATCCCAAATAAGATACCTGAGCCATACTTTAGAGCCAAATTCTGACTCTCTGCACGTATTCGCAGTTGGAAATTCCGGCTTTTTATACCGAAAATATGCGAATTACTGAAAGCGGCGGTGGGTCAAATTTTGCCCAAACCCCCCTGCAGTTTTCAAAATATCCCAAACATCCCAAATCCTATAATTGAGCCATATTTTAGAGCCAAATTCTGGCTCTCTGCACGTATTCGCAGTTTAAAATTCCGGCTTTTTATACCGAAAATATGTCAATTACTGAAAGCGGCGGTGGGTCACATTTTGCCCAAACCCCCCTGCAGTTTTCAAAATATCCCAAACATCCCAAATCCGATACCTGAGCAATATTTTGGAGCCAAATTCTGGCTCTCTGCACGTATTTGCAGTTTGAAATTCCGACTTTTTATACTGAAAATATGCCAATTACTGAAAGCTGCGGTGGGTCACATTTTGCCCAAACCCCCCTGCAGTTTTCAAAATATCCCAAACATTCCAAATCCGATACCTGAACCATATTTTAGAGCCAAATTCTGGCTCTCTGCACGTATTCGCAGTTTGAAATTCCGGCTTTTTATACCGATAATATGCCAATTACTGAAAGCGGCGGTGGGTCACATTTTGCCCAAACCCCCCTGCAGTTTTCAAAATATCCCCAACATCCCAAATCCGATACCTGAGACATATTTTGGAGCCAATGTCTGGCTCTCTGCACGTATTCGCAGTTTGAAATTCCGACTTTTTATACCGAAAATATGCCAATTACTGAAAGCAGCGGTGGGTCACATTTTGCCCAAACCCCCCTGCAGTTTTCAAAATATCCCAAACATCCGAAATCCGATACCGGAGCCATATTTTATAGCCAAATTCTGGCTCCCTGCACGTATTCGCAAATGAAATTCCGGCTATTTATACCTAAAATATGTCAATTACTGAAAGCAGCGGTGGGTCACATTTTGCCCAAACCCCATTGCTGTTGTAAAATTATCCCAAACATCCCAAATCCTATACCTGAGCCATATTTTGGAGCCAAATTTTGGCTCTCTGCACGTATTTGCAGTTTGAAATTCCGACTTTTTATACTGAAAATATACAATTACTGAAAGCGGTGGTGGGTCACATTTTGCCCAAACCCCCCTGCAGTTTTCAAAATATCCCAAACATCCCAAATCCGATACCTGAACCATATTTTGGAGCCAAATTCTGGCTCTCTGCACGTATTTGCAGTTTGAAATTCCAAATTTTATACCGAAAATATGCCAATTACTGAAAGCGGCGGTGAGTCACATTTTGCCCAAACCCCCCTGCAATTTTCAAAATATCCCAAACATCCCAAATCCGATACATGAGCCATATCTTGGAGCCAAATTCTGGCTCTCTGCATGTTTTCCCAGTTGGAAATTCCGATTTTTATTCCGAAAATATGCCAATTACTGAGAGAGTCGGTGGGTCACATTTTGCCCAAACCCCCTTGCAGTTTTTAAAATATCCCAAACATCCCAAATCCGATACCTGAGACATATTTTGGAGCCAAATTATGGCTCTCTGCATGTTTTCGCAGTTGGAAATTCCGACTTTTTATACCGAAAATAAGCCAATTACTGAGAGAGTCGGTGGGTCACATTTTGCCCAAACCCCCTTGCAGTTTTTAAAATATCCCAAACATCCCAAATCCGATACCTGAGCCATATTTTAGAGCCAAAATCTGGTTCTCTGCACGTATTCGCAGTTTGAAATTCCGGCTTTTTAAACCGAAAATATGCCAATTACTGGAAGCAGCGGTGGGTCACATTTTGCCCAAACCCCCCTGCAGTTTTCAAAATATCCCAAACATCCCAAATCCGATACCCGAGCCATATTTTGGAGCAAAATTCTGGCTCCCTGCACGTATTCGCAGTTCAAATTCCGGCTATTTATACCGAAAATATGTCAAATACTGAAAGCGGCGGTGGGTCACATTTTGCCCAAACCCCCCTGCTGTTTTAAAAATATCCCAAACATCCCAAATCCGATTCCTGAGCCATATTTTTTAGCCAAATTCTGTCTCTCTGCACGTATTTGCAGTTTGAAATTCCGAAATTTATACTGAAAATATACCAATTACTGAAAGCGGCGGTGGGTCGCATTTTGCCCAAACCCCCCTGCAGTTTTTAAAATATCCCAAACATCCGAAATCCGATACCTGAGCCTTATTTTGGAGCCAAATTCTGGCTCTCTGCACGTATTCGCAAATGAAATTCCGGCTATTTATACCTAAAATATGTCAATTACTGAAAGCAGCGGTGGGTCACATTTTGCCCAAACCCCCCTGCTGTTGTAAAAATATCCCAAACATCCCAAATCCTATACCTGAGCCATATTTTGGAGCCAAATTCTGGCTCTCTGCACGTATTTGCAGTTTGAAATTCCGACTTTTTATACTGAAAATATACAATTACTGAGAGCGGCGGTAGGTCACATTTTGCCCAAACCCCCATGCAGTTTTCAAAATATCCCAAACATCCCAAATCCGATACTTGAACCATATTTTGGAGCCAAATTCTGGCTCTCTGCACGTATTTGCAGTTTGAAATTCCAAATTTTATACCGAAAATATGCCAATTACTGAAAGCGGCGGTGAGTCACATTTTGCCCAAACCCCCCTGCAATTTTCAAAATATCCCAAACATCCCAAATCCGATATCTGAGCCTTGTTTTGGAGCCAAATTCTGGCTCTCTGCATGTTTTCGCAGTTGGAAATTCCGACTTTTTATACCGAAAATATGCCAATTACTGAGAGAGTCGGTGAGTCACATTTTGCACAAACCCCCCTGCAATTTTCAAAATATCCCAAACATCCCAAATCCGAAACCTGAGCCATATTTTAGAGCAAAATTCTGGCTCTCTGCACGTATTCGCAGTTTGAAATTCCGGCTTTTTATACCGAAAAAATGCCAATTACTGAAAGCGGCGGTGGGTCACATTTTGCCCAAACCCCCCTGCAGTTTTCAAAATATCCTAAACATCCCAAATCCGATACCTAAGCCATATTTTAGAGCCAAATTCTGGCTCTCTGCACATATTTGCAGTTTGAAATTCCGGCTTTTTATACCAAAAATATGCCAATTACTGAAAGCGGCGGTGGGTCACATTTTGCCCAAACCCCCCTGCAGTTTTCAAAATATCCCAAACATTCCAAATCCGATACCTGAGCCATATTTTGGAGCCAAATTCTGGCTCTCTGCACGTATTTGCAGTTAGAAATTCCGACTTTTTATACCGGAAATATACCAATTACTGAAAGCGGCGGTGGGTCACATTTTGCCCAAACACCCCTGCAGTTTTCAAAATATCCCAAACATCCCAAATAAGATACCTGAGCCATATTTTAGAGCCAAATTCTGGCTCTCTGCACGTATTCGCAGTTGGAAATTCCGGCTTTTTATACCGAAAATATGTCAATTACTGAAAGCGGCGGTGGGTCACATTTTGCACAAACCCCCCTGCAGTTTTCAAAATATCCCAAACATCCCAAATCCGATACATGAGCAATATTTTGGAGCCAAATTCTGGCTCTCTGCACGTATTTGCAGTTTGAAATTCCGACTTTTTATACTGAAAATATGAAAATTACTGAAAGCTGCGGTGGGTCACATTTTGCCCAAACCCCCCTGCAGTTTTCAAAATATCCCAAACATTCCAAATCCGATACCTGAGCCATATTTTAGAGGTAAATTCTGGCTCTCTGCACGTATTCGCAGTTTGATATTCCGGCTTTTTATACCGATAATATGCCAATTACTGAAAGCGGCGGTGGGTCACATTTTGCCCAAACCCCCCTGCAGTTTTCAAAATATCCCCAACATCCCAAATCCGATACTTGAGCCATATTTTCGAGCCAAATTCTGGCTCTCTGCACGTATTTACAGTTTGAAATTCCGAAATTTTATACTGAAAATATACCAATTATTGTAAGCGGCGGTGGGTCACATTTTGCCCAAACCCCCCTGCAATTTTCAAAATATCCCAAACATCCCAAATCCGATACCTGAGCTATATTTTGGAGCCAAATTATGGCTCTCTGCATGTTTTCGCAGAAGGAAATTCCGACTTTTTGTACCGAAAATATGCCAATTACTGAGAGAGTCTGTGGGTCACATTTTGCCCAAACCCCCTTGCAGTTTTTAAAATATCCCAAACATCCCAAATCCGATACCTGAATCATATTTTAGAGCCAAAATCTGGCTCTCTGCACGTATTCGTAGTTGGAAATTCCGGCTTTTTATACCGAAAATATGCCAATTACTGAAAGCGGCTGTGGGTCACATTTTGCCCAAACCCCCCCCTGCAGTTTTCAAAATATCCCAAACATCCCAATTCCCATACCTGAGCCATATTTTGGAGCCAAATTCTGGCTCTCTGCACGTATTCGCAGTTTGAAATTCCGGCTTTTTATACCGAAAATATGCCAATTACTGAAAGCGGCGGTTGGTCACATTTTGCCCAAACCCCCCTGCAGTTTTCAAAATATCCCAAACATCCGAAATCCGATACCGGAGCCCTATTTTAGAGCCAAATTCTGGCTCCCTGCACGTATTCGCAAATGAAATTCTGGCTATTTATACTTAAAATATGTCAATTACTGAAAGCAGCGGTGGGTCACATTTTGCCCAAACCCCCCTGCAGTTTTCAAAATATCCCAAACAACCCAAATCCGATACCCGAGCCATATTTTAGAGCCAAATTCTAGCTCCCTGCACGTATTCGCAGTTGAAATTCTGGCATTTTATACCGAAAATATGCCAATTACTGAAAGCGGCGGTGGGTCACATTTTGCCCAAACCCCCCTGCAGTTTTCAAAATATCCCAAACATCCGAAATCCGATACCGGAGCCCTATTTTAGAGCCAAATTCTGGCTCCCTGCACGTATTCGCAAATGAAATTCTGGCTATTTATACTTAAAATATGTCAATTACTGAAAGCAGCGGTGGGTCACATTTTGCCCAAACCCCCCTGCAGTTTTCAAAATATCCCAAACATCCCAAATCAGATACCTGAACCATCTTTTGGAGCCAAATTCTGGCTCTCTGCACGTATTTGCAATTTGAAATTCCAAATTTTATACCGAAAATATGCCAATTACTGAAAGCGTCGGAGAGTCACATTTTGCCCAAACCCCCCTGCAATTTTCAAAATATCCCAAACATCCCAAATCCGATACCTGAGCCATGTTTTGGAGCCAAATTCTGGCTCTCTGCATGTTTTCGCAGTTGGAAATTCCGACTTTTTATACCGAAAATATGCAAAATACTGAGAGAGTCGGTGAGTCACATTTTGCACAAACCAACCTGCATTTTTCAAAATATCCCAAACATCCCAAATCCGATACCTGAGCCATATTTTAGAGCAAAATTCAGGCTCTCTGCACGTATTCGCAGTTTGAAATTCCGGCTTTTTATACCGAAAATATGCCAATTACTGAAAGCGGCGGTGGGTCACATTTTGCCCAAACCCCCCTGCAGTTTTCAAAATATCCTAAACATCCCAAATCCGATACCTAAGCCATATTTTAGAGCCAAATTCTGGCTCTCTGCACATATTTGCAGTTTGAAATTCCGGCTTTTTATACCGAAAATATGCCAATTACTGAAAGCGGCGGTGGGTCACATTTTGCCCAAACCCCCCTGCAGTTTTCAAAATATCCCAAGCATCCCAAATCCGATACCTGAGCCATATTTTGGAGCCAAATTCTGGCTCTCTGCACGTATTTGCAGTTAGAAATTCCGAATTTTTATACCGGAAATATACCAATTACTGAAAGCGGCGGTGGGTCACATTTTGCCCAAACACCCCTGCAGTTTTCAAAATATCCCAAACATCCCAAATCCTTTAATTGAGCCATATTTTAGAGCCAAATTCTGGCTCTCTGCACGTATTCGCAGTTTGAAATTCCGGCTTTTTATACCGAAAATATGTCAATTACTGAAAGCGGCGGTGGGTCACATTTTGCCCAAACCCCCCTGCAGTTTTCAAAATATCCCAAACATCCCAAATCCGATACCTGAGCAATATTTTGGAGCCAAATTCTGGCTCTCTGCACGTATTTGCAGTTTGAAATTCCGACTTTTTATACTGAAAATATGCCAATTACTGAAAGCTGCGGTGGGTCACATTTTGCCCAAACCCCCCTGCAGTTTTCAAAATATCCCCAACATCCCAAATCCGATACCTGAGACATATTTTGGAGCCAAATTATGGCTCTCTGCATGTTTTCGCAGAAGGAAATTCCGACTTTTTGTACCGAAAATATGCCAATTACTGAGAGAGTCGGTGGGTCACATTTTGCCCAAACCCCCTTGCAGTTTTTAAAATATCCCAAACATCCCAAATCCGATACCTGAGCCATATTTTAGAGCCAAAATCTGGCTCTCTGCACGTATTCGTAGTTGGAAATTCCGGCTTTTTATACCGAAAATATGCCAATTACTGAAAGCGGCGGTGGGTCACATTTTGCCCAAACCCCCCCTGCAGTTTTCAAAATATCCCAAACATCCCAATTCCGATACCTGAGCCATATTTTGGAGCCAAATTCTGGCTCTCTGCACGTATTCGCAGTTTGAAATTCCGGCTTTTTATACCGAAAATATCCCAATTACTGAAAGCGGCGGTGGGTCACATTTTGCCCAAACCCCCCTGCAGTTTTCAAAATATCCCAAACAACCAAAATCCGATACCCGAGCCATATTTTAGAGCCAAATTCTGGCTCCCTGCACGTATTCGCAGTTGAAATTCTGGCATTTTATACCGAAAATATGACAATTACTGAAAGCGGCGGTGGGTCACATTTTGCCCAAACCCCCCTGCTGTTTTAAAAAATATCCCAAACATCCCAAATCTGATACCTGAGCCATATTTTGGAGCCAAATTCTGGCTCTCTTCACGTATTTGCAGTTTGAAATTCCGACTTTTTATACTGAAAAAATACCAATTACTGAAAGCGGCAGTGGGTCGCATTTTCCCCAAACCCCCCTGCAGTTTTCAAAATATCCCAAACATCCCAAATCCGAAACCTGAACCATATTTTGGAGCCAAATTCTGGCTCTCTGCACGTATTTGCAGTTTGAAATTCCGACTTTTTATACCGAAAATATGCCAATTACTGAAAGCGGCGGTGAGTCACATTATGCCTAAACCCCCCTGCAGTTTTCAAAATATCCCAAACATCCTAAATCCGATACCTGAGCCATATTTTAGAGCCAAATTTTGGCTCTCTGCACGTATTCGCAGTTTGAAATTCCGGCTTTTTATACCGAAAATATGCCAATTACTGAAGTCGGCGGTGGGTCACATTTTGCCCAAACCCCCCTGCAGTTTTTAAAATAACCCAAACATCCCAAATCCGATACCTAAGCCATATTTTGGAGCCAAATTCTGGCTCTCTGCACGTATTTGCTGTTTGAAATTCCGAATTTTTATACTGAAAATATACCAATTACTGAAAGCGGCGGTGGGTCAAATTTTGCCCAAACCCCCCCCTGCAGTTTTCAAAATATCCCAAACATCCCAAATCCGATACTTGAGACATATTTTAGAGCCAAATTCTGGCTCGCTGCACGTGTTCGCAGTTTGAAATTCCGACTTTTTATACCGAAAATATGCCAATTACTGAAAGCGGCGGTGGGTCACATTTTGCCCAAACCCCCCTGCAGTTTTCAAAATATCCTAAACATCCCAAATCCGATACCTAAGCCATATTTTAGAGCCAAATTCTGGCTCTCTGCACATATTTGCAGTTTGAAATTCCGGCTTTTTATACCGAAAATATGCCAATTACTGAAAGCGGCGGTGGGTCACATTTTGCCTAAACCCCCCTGCAGTTTTCAAAATATCCCAAACAACCCAAATCCGATACCTGAGCCATATTTTGGAGCCAAATTCTGGCTCTCTGCACGTATTTGCAGTTAGAAATTCCGACTTTTTATACCGGAAATATACCAATTACTGAAAGCGGCGGTGGGTCACATTTTGCCCAAACACCCCTGCAGTTTTCAAAATATCCCAAACATCCCAAATAAGATACCTGAGCCATACTTTAGGGCCAAATTCTGACTCTCTGCACGTATTCGCAGTTGGAAATTCCGGCTTTTTATACCGAAAATATGCGAATTACTGAAAGCGGCGGTGGGTCAAATTTTGTCCAAACCCCCCTGCAGTTTTCAAAATATCCCAAACATCCCAAATCCTATAATTGAGCCATATTTTAGAGCCAAATTCTGGCTCTCTGCACGTATTCGCAGTTTGAAATTCCGGCTTTTTATACCGAAAATATGTCAATTACTGAAAGCGGCGGTGGGTCACATTTTGCCCAAACCCCCCTGCAGTTTTCAAAATATCCCAAACATCCCAAATCCGATACCTGAGCAATATTTTGGAGCCAAATTCTGGCTCTCTGCACGTATTTGCACTTTGAAATTCCGACTTTTTATACTGAAAATATGCCAATTACTGAAAGCTGCGGTGGGTCACATTTTGCCCAAACCCCCCTGCAGTTTTCAAAATATCCCAAACATTCCAAATCCGATACCTGAGCCATATTTTAGAGCCAAATTCTGGCTCTCTGCACGTATTCGCAGTTTGAAATTCCGGCTTTTTATACCGATAATATGCCAATTACTGAAAGCGGCGGTGGGTCACATTTTGCCCAAACCCCCCTGCAGTTTTCAAAATATCCCCAACATCCCAAATCCGATACCTGAGACATATTTTGGAGCCAAATTATGGTCCTCTGCATGTTTTCGCAGAAGGAAATTCCGAATTTTTGTACCGAAAATATGCCAATTACTGAGAGAGTCGGTGGGTCACATTTTGCCCAAACCCCCTTGCAGTTTTTAAAATATCCCAAACATCCTAAATCCGATACCTGAGCCATATTTTAGAGCCAAATTTTGGCTCTCTGCACGTATTCGCAGTTTGAAATTCCGGCTTTTTATACCGAAAATATGCCAATTACTGAAAGCGGCGGTGGGTCACATTTTGCCCAAACCCCCCTGCAGTTTTTAAAATAACCCAAACATCCCAAATCCGATACCTGAGCCTTTTTTTGGAGCCAAATTCTGGCTCTCTGCACGAATTCGCAGTTTGAAATTCCGACTTTTTATACCGAAAATATGCCAATTACTGAAAGCGGCGGTGGGTCACATTTTGCCCAAACCCCCCTGCAGTTTTAAAAATATCCCAAACATCCCAAATCCGATACCTAAGCCATATTTTGGAGCCAAATTCTGGCTCTCTGCACGTATTTGCTGTTTGAAATTCCGAATTTTTATACTGAAAATATACCAATTACTGAACGCGGCGGTGGGTCAAATTTTGCCCAAACCCCCCCCTGCAGTTTTCAAAATATCCCAAACATCCCAAATCCGATACTTGAGACATATTTTAGAGCCAAATTCTGGCTCGCTGCACGTGTTCGCAGTTTGAAATTCCGACTTTTTATACCGAAAATATGCCAATTACTGAAAGCGGCGGTGGGTCACATTTTGCCCAAACCCCCCTGCAGTTTTCAAAATATCCTAAACATCCCAAATCCGATACCTAAGCCATATTTTAGAGCCAAATTCTGGCTCTCTGCACATATTTGCAGTTTGAAATTCCGGCTTTTTATACCGAAAATATGCCAATTACTGAAAGCGGCGGTGGGTCACATTTTGCCTAAACCCCCCTGCAGTTTTCAAAATATCCCAAACAACCCAAATCCGATACCTGAGCCATATTTTGGAGCCAAATTCTGGCTCTCTGCACGTATTTGCAGTTAGAAATTCCGACTTTTTATACCGGAAATATACCAATTACTGAAAGCGGCGGTGGGTCACATTTTGCCCAAACACCCCTGCAGTTTTCAAAATATCCCAAACATCCCAAATAAGATACCTGAGCCATACTTTAGAGCCAAATTCTGACTCTCTGCACGTATTCGCAGTTGGAAATTCCGGCTTTTTATACCGAAAATATGCGAATTACTGAAAGCGGCGGTGGGTCAAATTTTGTCCAAACCCCCCTGCAGTTTTCAAAATATCCCAAACATCCCAAATCCTATAATTGAGCCATATTTTAGAGCCAAATTCTGGCTCTCTGCACGTATTCGCAGTTTGAAATTCCGGCTTTTTATACCGAAAATATGTCAATTACTGAAAGCGGCGGTGGGTCACATTTTGCCCAAACCCCCCTGCAGTTTTCAAAATATCCCAAACATTCCAAATCCGATACCTGAGCCATATTTTAGAGCCAAATGCTGGCTCTCTGCACGTATTCGCAGTTTGAAATTCCGGCTTTTTATACCGATAATATGCCAATTACTGAAAGCGGCGGTGGGTCACATTTTGCACAAACCCCCCTGCAGTTTTCAAAATATCCCCAACATCCCAAATCCGATACCTGAGACATATTTTGGAGCCAAATTATGGTCCTCTGCATGTTTTCGCAGAAGGAAATTCCGAATTTTTGTACCGAAAATATGCCAATTACTGAGAGAGTCGGTGGGTCACATTTTGCCCAAACCCCCTTGCAGTTTTTAAAATATCCCAAACATCCCAAATCCGATACCTGAGCCATATTTTAGAGCCAAAATCTGGCTCTCTGCACGTATTCGTAGTTGGAAATTCCGGCTTTTTATACCGAAAATATGCCAATTACTGAAAGCGGCGGTGGGTCACATTTTGCCCAAACCCCCCCTGCAGTTTTCAAAATATCCCAAATATCCCAATTCCGATACCTGAGCCATATTTTGGAGCCAAATTCTGGCTCTCTGCACGTATTCGCAGTTTGAAATTCCGGCTTTTTATACCGAAAATATGCCAATTACTGAAAGCGGCGGTGGGTCACATTTTGCCCAAACCCCCCTGCAGTTTTCAAAATATCCCAAACAACCCAAATCCGATACCCGAGCCATATTTTAGAGCCAAATTCTGGCTCCCTGCACGTATTCGCAGTTGAAATTCTGGCATTTTATACCGAAAATATGCCAATTACTGAAAGCGGCGGTGGGTCACATTTTGCCCAAACCCCCCTGCTGTTTTAAAAAATATCCCAAACATCCCAAATCTGATACCTGAGCCATATTTTGGAGCCAAATTCTGGCTCTCTTCACGTATTTGCAGTTTGAAATTCCGACTTTTTATACTGAAAATATACCAATTACTGAAAGCGGCAGTGGGTCGCATTTTGCCCAAACCCCCCTGCAGTTTTCAAAATATCCCAAACATCCCAAATCCGAAACCTGAACCATATTTTGGAGCCAAATTCTGGCTCTCTGCACGTATTTGCAGTTTGAAATTCCGACTTTTTATACCGAAAATATGCCAATTACTGAAAGCTGCGGTGAGTCACATTATGCCTAAACCCCCCTGCAGTTTTCAAAATATCCCAAACATCCTAAATCCGATACCTGAGCCATATTTTAGAGCCAAATTTTGGCTCTCTGCACGTATTCGCAGTTTGAAATTCCGGCTTTTTATACCGAAAATATGCCAATTACTGAAAGCGGCGGTGGGTCACATTTTGCCCAAACCCCCCTGCAGTTTTTAAAATAACCCAAACATCCCAAATCCGATACCTGAGCCTTATTTTGGAGCCAAATTCTGGCTCTCTGCACGAATTCGCAGTTTGAAATTCCGACTTTTTATACCGAAAATATGCCAATTACTGAAAGCGGCGGTGGGTCACATTTTGCCCAAACCCCCCTGCAGTTTGAAAAATATCCCAAACATCCCAAATCCGATACCTAAGCCATATTTTGGAGCCAAATTCTGGCTCTCTGCACGTATTTGCAGTTTGAAATTCCGAATATTTATACTGAAAATATACCAATTACTGAAAGCGGCGGTGGGTCAAATTTTGCCCAAACCCCCCCTGCAGTTTTCAAAATATCCCAAACATCCCAAATCCGATACTTGAGACATATTTTGGAGCCAAATTCTGGCTCGCTGCACGTGTTCGCAGTTTGAAATTCCGACTTTTTATACCGAAAATAAGCCAATTACTGAAAGCTGCGGTGGGTCACATTTTGCCCAAACCCCCCTGCAGTTTTCAAAATATCCCAAACATTCCAAATCCGATTCCTGAGCCATATTTTAGAGGAAAATTCTGGCTCTCTGCACGTATTTGCAGTTTGAAATTCCGACATTTTATACTGAAAATATACCAATTATTGAAAGCGGCGGAGGGTCACATTTTGCCCAAACCCCCCTGCAATTTTCAAAATATCCCAAACATCCTAAATCCGATACATGAGCCATATTTTGGAGCCCAATCTTGGCTCTCTGCATGTTTTCGCAGTTGGAAATTCCGACTTTTTTTACCGAAAATATGCCAATTACTGAGAGAGTCGGTGGGTCACATTTTGCCCAAACCCCCTTGCAGTTTTTTAAATATCCCAAACATCCCAAATCTGATACCTGAGCCATATTTTAGAGCCAAAATCTGGCTCTCTGCACGTATTCGCAGTTTGAAATTCCGGCTTTTTAAACCGAAAATATGCCAATTACGGAAAGCAGCGGTGGGTCACATTTTGCCCAAACCCCCCTGCAGTTTTAAAAATATCCCAAACATCCCAAATCCGATACCTAAGCCATATTTTGGAGCCAAATTCTGGCTCTCTGCACGTATTTGCACTTTGAAATTCCGAATTTTTATACTGAAAATATACAAATTACTGAAAGCGGCGGTGGGTCAAATTTTGCCCAAACCCCCCCTGCAGTTTTCAAAATATCCCAAACATCCCAAATCCGATACTTGAGACATATTTTGGAGCCAAATTCTGGCTCGCTGCACGTGTTCGCAGTTTGAAATTCCGACTTTTTATACCGAAAATAAGCCAATTACTGAAAGCTGCGGTGGGTCACATTTTGCCCAAACCCCCCTGCAGTTTTCAAAATATCCCAAACATTCCAAATCCGATTCCTGAGCCATATTTTAGAGGAAAATTCTGGCTCTCTGCACGTATTTGCAGTTTGAAATTCCGACATTTTATACTGAAAATATACCAATTATTGAAAACGGCGGTGGGTCACATTTTGCCCAAACCCCCCTGCAATTTTCAAAATATCCCAAACATCCCAAATCCGATACATGAGCCATATTTTGGAGCCCAATCTTGGCTCTCTGCATGTTTTCGCAGTTGGAAATTCCGACTTTTTATACCGAAAATATGCCAATTACTGAGAGAGTCGGTGAGTCACATTTTGCCCAAACCCCCATGCAGTTTTTAAAATATCCCAAACATCCCAAATCCGATACCTGAGCCATATTTTAGAGCCATAATCTGGCTCTCTGCACGTATTCGCAGTTTGAAATTCCGGCTTTTTAAACCGAAAATATGCCAATTACGGAAAGCAGCGGTGGGTCACATTTTGCCCAAACCCCCCTGCAATTTTAAAAATATCCCAAACATCCCAAATCCGATACCTAATCCATATTTTGGAGCCAAATTCTGGCTCTCTGCACGTATTTGCAGTTTGAAATTCCGAATTTTTATACTGAAAATATACCAATTACTGAAAGCGGCGGTGGGTCAAATTTTGCCCAAACCCCCCCTGCAGTTTTCAAAATATCCCAAACATCCCAAATCCGATACTTGAGACATATTTTGGAGCCAAATTCTGGCTCGCTGCACGTGTTCGCAGTTTGAAATTCCGACTTTTTATACCGAAAATAAGCCAATTACTGAAAGCTGCGGTGGGTCACATTTTGCCCAAACGCCCCTGCAGTTTTCAAAATATCCCAAACATTCCAAATCCGATTCCTGAGCCATATTTTAGAGGAAAATTCTGGCTCTCTGCACGTATTTGCAGTTTGAAATTCCGACATTTTATACTGAAAATATACCAATTATTGAAAACGGCGGTGGGTCACATTTTGCCCAAACCCTCCTGCAATTTTCAAAATATCCCAAACATCCCAAATCCGATACATGAGCCATATTTTGGAGCCCAATCTTGGCTCTCTGCATGTTTTCGCAGTTGGAAATTCCGACTTTTTATACCGAAAATATGCCAATTACTGAGAGAGTCGGTGGGTCACATTTTGCCCAAACCCCCATGCAGTTTTTAAAATATCCCAAACATCCCAAATCCGATACCTGAGCCATATTTTAGAGCCATAATCTGGCTCTCTGCACGTATTCGCAGTTTGAAATTCCGGCTTTTTAAACCGAAAATATGCCAATTACTGAAAGCAGCGGTGGGTCACATTTTGCCCAAACCCCCCTGCAGTTTTCAAAATATCCCAAACATCCCAAATCCGATACCCGAGCCATATTTTGGAGCCAAATTCTGGCTCTCTGCACGTATTTGCAGTTTGAAATTCCGAAATTTATACTGAAAATATACCAATTACTGAAAGCAGTGGTGGGTCGCATTTTGCACAAACCCCCCTGCAATTTTTAAAATATCCCAAACATCCCAAATCCGATACCTGAGCCATATTTTGGAGCCATATTCTGGCTCTCTGCACGTATTTGCAGTTTGAAATTCCGACTTTTTATACTGAAAATATACCAATTACTGAAAGCGGCAGAGGGTCGCATTGTGCCCAAACCCCCCTGCAGTTTTCAAAATATCCCAAACATCTCAAATCCGATACCTGAGCCATATTTTAGAGCCAAATTTTGGCTCTCTGCACGTATTCGCAGTTTGAAATTCCGGCTTTTTATACCGAAAATATGCCAATTACTGAAAGCGGCGGTGGGTCACATTTTGCCCAAACCCCCCTGCAGTTTTTAAAATAACCCAAACATCCCAAATCCGATACCTGAGCCTTATTTTGGAGCCAAATTCTGGCTCTCTGCACGAATTCGCAGTTTGAAATTCCGACTTTTTATACCGAAAATATGCCAATTACTGAAAGCGGCGGTGGGTCACATTTTGCCCAAACCCCCCTGCAGTTTAAAAAATATCCCAAACATCCCAAATCCGATACCTAAGCCATATTTTGGAGCCAAATTCTGGCTCTCTGCACGTATTTGCTGTTTGAAATTCCGAATTTTTATACTGAAAATATACCAATTACTGAAAGCGGCGGTGGGTAAAATTTTGCCCAAACCCCCCCCTGCAGTTTTCAAAATATCCCAAACATCCCAAATCCGATACTTGAGACATATTTTAGAGCCAAATTCTGGCTCGCTGCACGTGTTCGAAGTTTGAAATTCCGACTTTTTATACCGAAAATATGCCAATTACTGAAAGCGGCGGTGGGTCACATTTTGCCCAAACCCCCCTGCAGTTTTCAAAATATCCTAAACATCCCAAATCCGATACCTAAGCCATATTTTAGAGCCAAATTCTGGCTCTCTGCACATATTTGCAGTTTGAAATTCCGGCTTTTTATACCGAAAATATGCCAATTACTGAAAGCGGCGGTGGGTCACATTTTGCCTAAACCCCTCTGCAGTTTTCAAAATATCCCAAACAACCCAAATCCGATACCTGAGCCATATTTTGGAGCCAAATTCTGGCTCTCTGCACGTATTTGCAGTTAGAAATTCCGACTTTTTATACCGGAAATATACCAATTACTGAAAGCGGCGGTGGGTCACATTTTGCCCAAACACCCCTGCAGTTTTCAAAATATCCCAAACATCCCAAATAAGATACCTGAGCCATACTTTAGAGCCAAATTCTGACTCTCTGCACGTATTCGCAGTTGGAAATTCCGGCTTTTTATACCGAAAATATGCGAATTACTGAAAGCGGCGGTGGGTCAAATTTTGCCCAAACCCCCCAGCAGTTTTCAAAATATCCCAAACATCCCAAATCCGATACCTGAGCAATATTTTGGAGCCAAATTCTGGCTCTCTGCACGTATTTGCAGTTTGAAATTCCGACTTTTTATACTGAAAATATGCCAATTACTGAAAGCTGCAGTGGGTCACATTTTGCCCAAACCCCCCTGCAGTTTTCAAAATATCCCAAACATTCCAAATCCGATACCTGAGCCATATTTTAGAGCCAAATTCTGGCTCTCTGCACGTATTCGCAGTTTGAAATTCCGGCTTTTTATACCGATAATATGCCAATTACTGAAAACTGCGGTGGGTCACATTTTGCCCAAACCCCCTGCAGTTTTCAAAATATCCCCAACATCCCAAATCCGATACCTGAGACATATTTTGGAGCCAAATTATGGTCCTCTGCATGTTTTCGCAGAAGGAAATTCCGAATTTTTGTACCGAAAATATGCCAATTACTGAGAGAGTTGGTGGGTCACATTTTGCCCAAACCCCCTTGCAGTTTTTAAAATATCCCAAACATCCCAAATCCGATACCTGAGCCATATTTTAGAGCCAAAATCTGGCTCTCTGCACGTATTCGTAGTTGGAAATTCCGGCTTTTTATACCGAAAATATGCCAATTACTGAAAGCGGCGGTGGGTCACATTTTGCCCAAACCACCCCTGCAGTTTTCAAAATATCCCAAACATCCCAATTCCGATACCTGAGCCATATTTTGGAGCCAAATTCTGGCTCTCTGCACGTATTCGCAGTTTGAAATTTCGGCTTTTTATACAGAAAATATGCCAATTACTGATAGCGGCGGTGGGTCACATTTTGCCCAAACCCCCCTGCAGTTTTCAAAATATCCCAAACAACCCAAATCCGATACCCGAGCCATATTTTAGAGCCAAATTCTGGCTCCCTGCACGTATTCGCAGTTGAAATTCTGGCATTTTATACCGAAAATATGCCAATTACTGAAAGCGGCGGTGGGTCACATTTTGCCCAAACCCCCCTGCTGTTTTAAAAAATATCCCAAACATCCCAAATCTGATACCTGAGCCATATTTTGGAGCCAAATTCTGGCTCTCTTCACGTATTTGCAGTTTGAAATTCCGACTTTTTATACTGAAAATATACCAATTACTGAAAGCGGCAGTGGGTCGCATTTTGCCCAAACCCCCCTGCAGTTTTCAAAATATCCCAAACATCCCAAATCCGAAACCTAAGCCATATTTTGGAGCCAAATTCTGGCTCTCTGCACGTATTTGCTGTTTGAAATTCCGAATTTTTATACTGAAAATATACCAATTACTGAAAGCGGCGGTGGGTCAAATTTTGCCCAAACCCCCCCTGCAGTTTTCAAAATATCCCAAACATCCCAAATCCGATACTTGAGACATATTTTAGAGCCAAATTCTGGCTCGCTGCACGTGTTCGCAGTTTGAAATTCCGACTTTTTATACCGAAAATATGCCAATTACTGAAAGCGGCGGTGGGTCACATTTTGCCCAAACCCCCCTGCAGTTTTCAAAATATCCTAAACATCCCAAATCCGATACCTAAGCCATATTTTAGAGCCAAATTCTGGCTCTCTGCACATATTTGCAGTTTGAAATTCCGGCTTTTTATACCGAAAATATGCCAATTACTGAAAGCGGCGGTGGGTCACATTTTGCCTAAACCCCTCTGCAGTTTTCAAAATATCCCAAACAACCCAAATCCGATACCTGAGCCATATTTTGGAGCCAAATTCTGGCTCTCTGCACGTATTTGCAGTTAGAAATTCCGACTTTTTATACCGGAAATATACCAATTACTGAAAGCGGCGGTGGGTCACATTTTGCCCAAACACCCCTGCAGTTTTCAAAATATCCCAAACATCCCAAATAAGATACCTGAGCCATACTTTAGAGCCAAATTCTGACTCTCTGCACGTATTCGCAGTTGGAAATTCCGGCTTTTTATACCGAAAATATGCGAATTACTGAAAGCGGCGGTGGGTCAAATTTTGCCCAAACCCCCCTGCAGTTTTCAAAATATCCCAAACATCCCAAATCCGATACCTGAGCAATATTTTGGAGCCAAATTCTGGCTCTCTGCACGTATTTGCAGTTTGAAATTCCGACTTTTTATACTGAAAATATGCCAATTACTGAAAGCGGCGGTGGGTCACATTTTGCCTAAACCCCTCTGCAGTTTTCAAAATATCCCAAACAACCCAAATCCGATACCCGAGCCATATTTTAGAGCCAAATTCTGGCTCCCTGCACGTATTCGCAGTTGAAATTCTGGCATTTTATACCGAAAATATGCCAATTACTGAAAGCGGCGGTGGGTCACATTTTGCCCAAACCCCCCTGCAGTTTTCAAAATATCCCAAACATCCCAAATCCGAAACCTGAACCATATTTTGGAGCCAAATTCTGGCTCTCTGCACGTATTTGCAGTTTGAAATTCCGACTTTTTATACCGAAAATATGCCAATTACTGAAAGTTGCGGTGAGTCACATTATGCCTAAACCCCCCTGCAGTTTTCAAAATATCCCAAACATCCTAAATCCGATACCTGAGCCATATTTTAGAGCCAAATTTTGGCTCTCTGCACGTATTCGCAGTTTGAAATTCCGGCTTTTTATACCGAAAATATGCCAATTACTGAAAGCGGCGGTGGGTCACATTTTGCCCAAACCCCCCTGCAGTTTTTAAAATAACCCAAACATCCCAAATCCGATACCTGAGCCTTATTTTGGAGCCAAATTCTGGCTCTCTGCACGAATTCGCAGTTGGAAATTCCGACTTTTTATACCGAAAATATGCCAATTACTGAGAGAGTCGGTGGGTCACATTTTGCCCAAACCCCCATGCAGTTTTTAAAATATCCCAAACATCCCAAATCCGATTCCTGAGCCATATTTTAGAGCCATAATCTGGCTCTCTGCACGTATTCGCAGTTTGAAATTCCGGCTTTTTATACCGAAAATATGCCAATTACTGAAAGCGGCGGTGGGTCACATTTTGCCCAAACCCCCCTGCAGTTTTTAAAATAACCCAAACATCCCAAATCCGATACCTGAGCCTTATTTTGGAGCCAAATTCTGGCTCTCTGCACGAATTCCAAGTTTGAAATTCCGACTTTTTATACCGAAAATATGCCAATTACTGAAAGCGGCGGTGGGTCACATTTTGCCCAAACCCCCCCTGCAGTTTTAAAAATATCCCAAACATCCCAAATCCGATACCTAAGCCATATTTTGGAGCCAAATTCTGGCTCTCTGCACGTATTTGCAGTTTGAAATTCCGAATTTTTATACTGAAAATATACCAATTACTGAAAGCGGCGGTGGGTCAAATTTTGCCCAAACCCCCCCCTGCAGTTTTCAAAATATCCCAAACATCCCAAATCCGATACTTGAGACATATTTTGGAGCCAAATTCTGGCTCGCTGCACGTGTTCGCAGTTTGAAATTCCGACTTTTTATACCGAAAATAAGCCAATTACTGAAAGCTGCGGTGGGTCACATTTTGCCCAAACCCCCCTGCAGTTTTCAAAATATCCCAAACATTCCAAATCCGATTCCTGAGCCATATTTTAGAGGAAAATTCTGGCTCTCTGCACGTATTTGCAGGTTGAAATTCCGACATTTTATACTGAAAATATACCAATTATTGAAAGCGGCGGTGGGTCACATTTTGCCCAAACCCCCCTGCAATTTTCAAAATATCCCAAACATCCCAAATCCGATACATGAGCCATATTTTGGAGCCCAATCTTGGCTCTCTGCATGTTTTCGCAGTTGGAAATTCCGACTTTTTATACCGAAAATATGCCAATTACTGAGAGAGTCGGTGGGTCACATTTTGCCCAAACCCCCTTGCAGTTTTTAAAATATCCCAAACATCCCAAATCCGATACCTGAGCCATATTTTAGAGCCAAAATCTGGCTCTCTGCACGTATTCGCAGTTTGAAATTCCGGCTTTTTAAACCGAAAATATGCCAATTACGGAAAGCAGCGGTGGGTCACATTTTGCCCAAACCCCCCTGCAATTTTAAAAATATCCCAAACACCCCAAATCCGATACCTAAGCCATATTTTGGAGCCAAATTCTGGCTCTCTGCACGTATTTGCATTTGAAATTCCGAATTTTTATACTGAAAATATACCAATTACTGAAAGCGGCGGTGGGTCAAATTTTGCCCAAACCCCCCCTGCAGTTTTCAAAATATCCCAAACATCCCAAATCCGATACTTGAGACATATTTTGGAGCCAAATTCTGGCTCGCTGCACGTGTTCGCAGTTTGAAATTCCGACTTTTTACACCGAAAATAAGCCAATTACTGAAAGCTGCGGTGGGTCACATTTTGCCCAAACCCCCCTGCAGTTTTCAAAATATCCCAAACATTCCAAATCCGATTCCTGAGCCATATTTTAGAGGAAAATTCTGGCTCTCTGCACGTATTTGCAGTTTGAAATTCCGACATTTTATACTGAAAATATACCAATTATTGAAAACGGCGGTGGGTCACATTTTGCCCAAACCCCCCTGCAATTTTCAAAATATCCCAAACATCCCAAATCCGATACATGAGCCATATTTTGGAGCCCAATCTTGGCTCTCTGCATGTTTTCGCAGTTGGAAATTCCGACTTTTTATACCGAAAATATGCCAATTACTGAGAGAGTCGGTGGGTCACATTTTGCCCAAACCCCCATGCAGTTTTTAAAATATCCCAAACATCCCAAATCCGATACCTGAGCCATATTTTAGAGCCATAATCTGGCTCTCTGCACGTATTCGCAGTTTGAAATTCCGGCTTTTTAAACCGAAAATATGCCAATTACTGAAAGCAGCGGTGGGTCACATTTTGCCCAAACCCCCCTGCAGTTTTCAAAATATCCCAAACATCCCAAATCCGATACCCGAGCCATATTTTGGAGCCAAATTCTGGCTCTCTGCACGTATTTGCAGTTTGAAATTCCGACTTTTTATACTGAAAATATACCAATTACTGAAAGCGGCGGAGGGTCGCATTGTGCCCAAACCCCCCTGCAGTTTTCAAAATATCCCAAACATCCCAAATCCGATACCTGAGCCATATTTTAGAGCCAAATTCTGGCTCTCTGCACGTATTCGCTGTTTGAAATTCCGGCTTTTTATACAGAAAATATGCCAATTACTGAAAGCGGCGGTGGGTCACATTTTGCCCAAACCCCCCTGCAGTTTAAAAAATATCCCAAACATCCCAAATCCGATACCTTAGCCATATTTTGGAATAAAATTCTGGCTCTCTGCACGTATTTGCAGTTTGAAATTCCGAATTTTTATACTGAAAATATACCAATTACTGAAGGCGGCGGTGGGTCACATTTTGCCCAAACCCCTCTGCAGTTTTCAAAATATCCCAAACATCCCAAATCCGATACCTGAGCCATATTTTAGAGCCAAATTCTGGCTCTCTGCATGTATTCGCAGTTGGAAATTCAGACTTTTTAAACCGAAAATATGCCAATTACTGAAAGAGGCGGTGTGTCACACTTTGCCCAAACCCCCCTGCAGTTTTCAAAATAACCCAAACATCCCATATCCGATTCCTGAGCCATATTTTAGAGCCAAATTCTGGCTCTCTGCACGTATTCGCAGTTTGAAATTCCGACTTTTTATACCGAAAATATGCCAATTACTGAAAGCGGCGGTGGGTCACATTTTGCCCAAACCCCCCTGTAGTATTTAAAATATCCTAAACATCCCAAATCCGATACCTGAGCCTTATTTTGGAGCCAATTTCTGGCTCTCTGCACGTATTCGCAGTTTGAAATTCCGACTTTTTATACCGAAAATATGCCAATTACTGAAAGCGGCGGTGGGACACATTTTGCCCAAACCCCCCTGCAGTTTTCAAAATATCCCAAACATCCCAAATCCGATACCTGAGCCATATTTTAGAGCCAAAATCTGGCTCTCTGCACGTATTCGTAGTTGGAAATTCCGGCTTTTTATACCGAAAATATGTCAATTACTGAAAGCGGCGGTGGGTCACATTTTGCCCAAACCCCCCGGCAGTTTTCAAAATATCCCAATCATCCGAAATCCGATACCGGAGCCATATTTTAGAGCCAAATTCTGGCTCCCTGCACGTATTCGCAAATGAAATTCCGGCTATTTATACCTAAAATATGTCAATTACTAAAAGCAGCGGTGGGTCACATTTTGCCCAAACCCCCCCTGCTGTTGTAAAAATATCCCAAACATCCCAAATCCGATACCTGAGCCATATTTTGGAGCCAAATTATGGCTCTCTGCACGTATTTGCAGTTTGAAATTCCGACTTTTTATACTGAAAATATACAATTACTGAAAGAGGCGGTGGGTCACATTTTGCCCAAACCCCCCTGCAGTTTTCAAAATATCCCAAACATCCCAAATCCGATACCTGAACCATCTTTTGGAGCCAAATTCTGGCTCTCTGCACGTATTTGCAGTTTGAAATTCCAAATTTTATACCGAAAATATGCCAATTACTGAAAGCGGCGGTGAGTCACATTTTGCCCAAACCACCCTGCAATTTTCAAAATATCCCAAACATCCCAAATCCGATACCTGAGCCATGTTTTAGAGCCAAATTCTGGCTCTCTGCATGTTTTCGCTGTTGGAAATTCCGACTTTTTATACGGAAAATATGCCAATTACTGAGAGAGTCGGTGGGTCACATTTTGCCCAAACCCCCATGCAGTTTTTAAAATATCCCAAACATCCCAAATCCGATACCTGAGCCATATTTTAGAGCCATAATCTGGCTCTCTGCACGTATTCGCAGTTTGAAATTCCGGCTTTTTATACCGAAAATATGCCAATTACTGAAAGCGGCGGTGGGTCAAATTTTGCCCAAACCCCCCCTGCAGTTTTCAAAATATCCCAAACATCCCAAATCCGATACTTGAGACATATTTTGGAGCCAAATTCTGGCTCGCTGCACGTGTTCGCAGTTTGAAATTCCGACTTTTTATACCGAAAATATGCCAATTACTGAGAGAGTCGGTGGGTCACATTTTGCCCAAACCCCCTTGCAGTTTTTAAAATATCCCAAACATCCCAAATCCGATACCTGAGCCATATTTTAGAGCCAAAATCTGGCTCTCTGCACGTATTCGCAGTTCGAAATTCCGGCTTTTTAAACCGATAATATGCCAATTACGGAAAGCAGCGGTGGGTCACATTTTGCCCAAACCCCCCTGCAATTTTAAAAATATCCCAAACATCCCAAATCCGATACCTAAGCCATATTTTGGAGCCAAATTCTGGCTCTCTGCACGTATTTGCAGTTTGAAATTCCTAATTTTTATACTGAAAATATACCAATTACTGAAAGCGGCGGTGGGTCAAATTTTGCCCAAACCCCCCCTGCAGTTTTCAAAATATCCCAAACATCCCAAATCAGATACTTGAGACATATTTTGGAGCCAAATTCTGGCTCGCTGCACGTGTTCGCAGTTTGAAATTCCGACTTTTTATACCGAAAATAAGCCAATTACTGAAAGCTGCGGTGGGTCACATTTTGCCCAAACCCCCCTGCAGTTTTCAAAATATCCCAAACATTCCAAATCCGATTCCTGAGCCATATTTTAGAGGAAAATTCTGGCTCTCTGCACGTATTTGCAGTTTGAAATTCCGACATTTTATACTGAAAATATACCAATTATTGAAAACGGCGGAGGGTCACATTTTGCCCAAACCCCCCTGCAATTTTCAAAACATCCCAAACATCCCAAATCCGATACATGAGCCATATTTTGGAGCCCAATCTTGGCTCTCTTCATGTTTTCGCAGTTGGAAATTCCGACTTTTTATACCGAAAATATGCCAATTACTGAGAGTCGGTGGGTCACATTTTGCCCAAACCCCCATGCAGTTTTTAAAATATCCCAAACATCCCAAATCCGATACCTGAGCTATATTTTAGAGCCATAATCTGGCTCTCTGCACGTATTCGCAGTTTGAAATTCCGGCTTTTTAAACCGAAAATATGCCAATTACTGAAAGCAGCGGTGGGTCACATTTTGCCCAAACCCCCCTGCAGTTTTCAAAATATCCCAAACATCCCAAATCCGATACCCGAGCCATATTTTGGAGCCAAATTCTGGCTCTCTGCACGTATTTGCAGTTTGAAATTCCGAAATTTATACTGAAAATATACCAATTACTGAAAGCGGTGGTGGGTCGCATTTTGCACAAACCCCCCTGCAATTTTTAAAATATCCCAAACATCCCAAATCCGATACCTGAGCCATATTTTGGAGCCATATTCTGGCTCTCTGCACGTATTTGCAGTTTGAAATTCCGACTTTTTATACCGAAAATATGCCAATTACTAAAAGCGGCGGTGAGTCACATTATGCCCAAACCCTCTTGCAGTTTTCAAAATATCCCAAACATCTCAAATCTGATACCTGAGCCATATTTCAGAGCCAAATTCTGGCTCTCTGCACGTATTCGCAGTTTGAAATTCCGGCTTTTGATACCGAAAATATGCCAATTACTGAAAGCAGCGGTGGGTCACATTTTGTCCAAACCCCCCTGCAGTTATCAAAATATCCCAAACATCCCAAATCCGATACCTGAGCCATATTTTAGAGCCAAATTCTGGCTCTCTGCACGTATTCGCAGTTTGAAATTCCGGCTTTTTATACAGAAAATATGCCAATTACTGAAAGCGGCGGTGGGTCACATTTTGCCCAAACCCCCCTGCAGTTTAAAAAATATCCCAAACATCCCAAATCCGATACCTTAGCCATATTTTGGAATAAAATTCTGGCTCTCTGCACGTATTTGCAGTTTGAAATTCCGAATTTTTATACTGAAAATATACCAATTACTGAAGGCGGCGGTGGGTCACATTTTGCCCAAACCCCCCTGCAGTTTTCAAAATATCCCAAACATCCCAAATCCGATACCTGAGCCATATTTTAGAGCCAAATTCTGGCTCTCTGCATGTATTCGCAGTTGGAAATTCAGACTTTTTATACAGAAAATATGCCAATTACTGAAAGAGGCGGTGTGTCACACTTTGCCCAAACCCCCCTGCAGTTTTCAAAATAACCCAAACATCCCATATCCGATTCCTGAGCCATATTTCAGAGCCAAATTATGGCTCTCTGCACGTATTCGCAGTTTGAAATTCCGGCTTTTTATACCGAAAATATGCCAATTACTGAAAGCGGCGGTGGGTCACATTTTGCCCAAACCCCCCTGTAGTATTTAAAATATCCCAAACATCCCAAATCCGATACCTGAGCCTTATTTTGGAGCCAATTTCTGGCTCTCTGCACGTATTCGCAGTTTGAAATTCCGACTTTTTATACCGAAAATATGCCAATTACTGAAAGCGGCGGTGGGTCACATTTTGCCCAAACCCCCCGGCAGTTTTCAAAATATCCCAATCATCCGAAATCCGATACCGGAGCCATATTTTAGAGCCAAATTCTGGCTCCCTGCACGTATTCGCAAATGAAATTCCGGCTATTTATACCTAAAATATGTCAATTACTAAAAGCAGCGGTGGGTCACATTTTGCCCAAACCCCCCTGCTGTTGTAAAAATATCCCAAACATCCCAAATCCGATACCTGAGCCATATTTTGGAGCCAAATTCTGGCTCTCTGCACGTATTTGCAGTTTGAAATTCCGACTTTTTATACTGAAAATATACAATTACTGAAAGCGGCGGTGGGTCACATTTTGCCCAAACCCCCCTGCAGTTTTCAAAATATCCCAAACATCCCAAATCCGATACCTGAACCATCTTTTGGAGCCAAATTCTGGCTCTCTGCACGTATTTGCAGTTTGAAATTCCAAATTTTATACCGAAAATATGCCAATTACTGAAAGCGGCGGTGAGTCACATTTTGCCCAAACCCCCCTGCAATTTTCAAAATATCCTAAACATCTCAAATCCGATACCTGAGCCATATTTCAGAGCCAAATTATGGCTCTCTGCACGTATTCGCAGTTTGAAATTCCGGCTTTTTATACCGAAAATATGCCAATTACTGAAAGCGGCGGTGGGTCAAATTTTGCCCAAACCCCCCTGCAGTTTTCAAAATATCCCAAACACCCCAAATCCCATAATTGAGCCATATTTTAGAGCCAAATTCTGGCTCTCTGCACGTATTCGCAGTTTGAAATTCCGGCTTTTTATACCGAAAATATGTCAATTACTGAAAGCGGCGGTGGGTCACATTTTGCCCAAACCCCCCTGCAGTTTTCAAAATATCCCAAACATCCCAAATCCGATACCTGAGCAATATTTTGGAGCCAAATTCTGGCTCTCTGCACGTATTTGCAGTTTGAAATTCCGACTTTTTATACTGAAAATATGCCAATTACTGAATGCTGCGGTGGGTCATATTTTGCCCAAACCCCCCTGCAGTTTTCAAAATATCCCAAACATTCCAAATCCGATACCTGAGCCATATTTAAGAGGTAAATTCTGGCTCTCTGCACGTATTCGCAGTTTGAAATTCCGGCTTTTTATACCGAAATTATGCCAATTACTGAAAGCGGCGGTGGGTCACATTTTGCCCAAACCCCCCTGCAGTTTTCAAAATATCCCCAACATCCCAAATCCGATACCTGAGCCATATTTTGGAGCCAAATTATGGCTCTCTGCATGTTTTCGCAGAAGGAAATTCCGAATTTTTGTACCGAAAATATGCCAATTACTGAGAGAGTCGGTGGGTCACATTTTGCCCAAACCCCCTTGCAGTCTTTAAAATATCCCAAACATCCCAAATCCGATACCTGAGCCATTATTTAAAGACAAATTCTGGCTCTCTGCATGTATTCGCAGTTGGAAATTAAGACTTTTTATACAGAAAATATGCCAATTACTGAAAGAGGCGGTGTGTCACACTTTGCCCAAACCCCCCTGCAGTTTTCAAAATATCCCAAACATCCCAAATCCGATACCTGAGCAATATTTTAGAGCCAAATTCTGGCTCTCTGCACGTATTCGCAGTTTGAAATTCCGACTTTTTATACCGAAAATATGCCAATTACTGAAAGCGGCGGTGAGTCACATTATGCCCAAACCCCCCTGCAGTTTTCAAAATATCCCAAACATCTCAAATCCGATGCCTGAGCCATATTTCAGAGCCAAATTATGGCTCTCTGCACGTATTCGCAGTTTGAAATTCCGGCTTTTTATACCGAAAATATGCCAATTACTGAAAGTGGCGGTGGGTCACATTTTGCCCAAACCCCCCTGTAGTATTTAAAATATCCCAAACATCCCAAATCCGATACCTGAGCCTTATTTTGGAGCCAATTTCTGGCTCTCTGCACGTATTCGCAGTTTGAAATTCCGACTTTTTATACCGAAAATATGCCAATTACTGAAACGGCGGTGGGACACATTTTGCCCAAACCCCCCTGCAGTTTTCAAAATATCCCAAACATCCCAAATCCGATACCAGAGCCATATTTTAGAGCCAAAATCTGGCTCTCTACACGTATTCGTAGTTGGAAATTCCGGCTTTTTATACCGAAAATATGCCAATTACTGAAAGCGGCGGTGGGTCACATTTTGCCCAAACCCCTCGGCAGTTTTCCAAATATCCCAATCATCCGAAATCCGATACCGGAGCCATATTTTAGAGCCAAATTCTGGCTCCCTGCACGTATTCGCAAATGAAATTCCGGCTATTTATACCTAAAATATGTCGATTACTAAAAGCAGCGGTGGGTCACATTTTGCCCAAACCCCCCTGCTGTTGTAAAAATATCCCAAACATCCCAAATCCGATACCTGAGCCATATTTTGGAGCCAAATTCTGGCTCTCTGCACGCATTTGCAGTTTGAAATTCCGACTTTTTATACTGAAAATATACAATTACTGAAAGCGGCGGTGGGTCACATTTTGCCCAAACCCCCCTGCAGTTTTCAAAATATCCCAAACATCCCAAATCCGATACCTGAACCATCTTTTGGAGCCAAATTCTGCCTCTCTGCACGTATTTGCAGTTTGAAATTCCAAATTTTATATCGAAAATATGCCAATTACTGAAAGCGGCGGTGAGTCACATTTTGCCCAAACCCCCCTGCAATTTTCAAAATATCCCAAACATCCCAAATCCGATACCTGAGCCATGTTTTGGAGCCAAATTCTGGCTCTCTGCATGTTTTCGCAGTTGGAAATTCCGACTTTTTATACGGAAAATATGCCAATTACTGAGAGAGTCGGTGAGTCACATTTTGCACAAACCACCCTGCAATTTTCAAAATATCCCAAACATCCCAAATCCGATACCTGAGCCATATTTAAGAGCAAAATTCTGGCTCTCTGCACGTATTCGCAGTTTGAAATTCCGGCTTTTTATACCGAAAATATGTCAATTACTGAAAGCGGCGGTGGGTCACATTTTGCCCAAACCCCCCTGCAGTTTTCAAAATATCCCAAACATCCCAAATCCGATACCTGAGCAATATTTTGGAGCCAAATTCTGGGTCTCTGCACGTATTTGCAGTTTGAAATTCCGACTTTTTATACTGAAAATATGCCAATTACTGAAAGCTGCGGTGGGTCACATTTTGCCTAAACCCCCTGCAGTTTTCAAAATATCCCAAACATTCCAAATTCGATACCTGAGCCATATTTTAGAGGTAAATTCTGGCTCTCTGCACGTATTCGCAGTTTGAAATTCCGGCTTTTTATACCGAAAATATGCCAATTACTGAAAGCGGCGGTGGGTCACATTTTGACCAAACCCCCCTGCAGTTTTCAAAATATCCCCAACATCCCAAATCCGATACCTGAGCCATATTTTGGAGCCAAATTATGGCTCTCTGCATGTTTTCGCAGAAGGAAATTCCGAATTTTTGTACCGAAAATATGCCAATTACTGAGAGAGTCGGTGGGTCACATTTTGCCCAAACCCCCTTGCAGTCTTTAAAATATCCCAAACATCCCAAATCCGATACCTGAGCCATATTTTAGAGCCAAAATCTGGCTCTCTGCACGTATTCGTAGTTGGAAATTCCGGCTTTTTATACCGAAAATATGCCAATTACTGAAAGCGGCGGTGGGTCACATTTTGCCCAAACACCCCCTGCAGTTTTCAAAATATCCCACACATCCCAATTCCGATACCTGAGCCATATTTTGGAGCCAAATTCTGGCTCTCTGCACGTATTCGCAGTTTGAAATTCCGGCTTTTTATACCGAAAATATGCCAATTACTGAAAGCGGCGGTGCGTCACGTTTTGCCCAAACCCCCCTGCAGTTTTCAAAATATCCCAAACAACCCAAATCCGATACCCGAGCCATATTTTAGACCCAAATTCTGGCTCCCTGCACGTTTCCCCGCAGTTGAAATTCTGGCTTTTTATACCAAAAATATGCCAATTACTGAAAGCGGCGGTGGGTCACATTTTGCCCAAACACCCCTGCTGTTTTAAAAAATATCCCAAACATCCCAAATCCGAAACCTGAGCCATATTTTTTAGAAAAAATTCTGGCTCTCTGCACGTATTTGCAGTTTGAAATTCCGAAATTTATACTGAAAATATACCAATTACTGAAAGCGGTGGTGGGTCGCATTTTGCACAAACCCCCCTGCAGTTTTTAAAATATCCCAAACATCCCAAATCCGATACCTGAGCCATATTTTGGAGCAATATTCAGGCTCTCTGCACGTATTTGCAGTTTGAAATTCCGACTTTTTGTACTGAAAATATACCAATTACTGCAAGCGGCGGTGGGTCGCATTGTGCCCAAACCCCCCTGCAGTTTTCAAAATATCCCAAACATCTCAAATCCGATACCTGAACCATATTTTGGAGCCAAATTCTGGCTCTCTGCACGTATTTGCAGTTTGAAATTCCGACTTTTTATACCGAAAATATGCCAATTACTAAAAGCGGCGGTGAGTCACATTATGCCCAAACCCCCCTGCAGTTTTCAAAATATCCCAAACATCTCAAATCCGATACCTGAGCCATATTTCAGAGCCAAATTCTGGCTCTCTGCACGTATTCGCAGTTTGAATTTCCGGCTTTTGATACCGAAAATATGCCAATTACTGAAAGCAGCGGTGGGTCACATTTTGCCCAAACCCCCCTGCAGTTATCAAAATATCCCAAACATCCCAAATCCGATACCTGAGCCATATTTTAGAGCCAAATTCTGGCTCTCTGCACGTATTCGCAGTTTGAAGTTCCGGCTTTTTAAACCGAAAATATGCCAATTACTGAAAGAGGCGGTGTGTCACACTTTGCCCAAACCCCCCTGCAGTTTTCAAAATAACCCAAACATCCCATATCCGATTCCTGAGCCATATTTTAGAGCCAAATTCTGGCTCTCTGCTCGTATTCGCAGTTTGAAATTCCGACTTTTTATACCGAAAATATGCCAATTACTGAAAGCGGCGGTGGGACACATTTTGCCCAAACCCCCCTGCAGTTTTCAAAATATCCAAAACATCTCAAATCCGATACCTGAGCCATATTTCAGAGCCAAATTCTGGCTCTCTGCACGTATTCGCAGTTTGAAATTCCGGCTTTTTATACCGAAAATATGCCAATTACTGAAAGCGGCGGTGGGACACATTTTGCCCAAACCCCCCTGCAGTTTTCAAAATATCCCAAACATCCCAAATCCGATACCCGAGCCATATTTTAGTGCCAAATTCTGGCTCTATGCACGTATTCGCAGTTTGAAATTCCGGCTTTTTATACCGAAAATATGCCAATTACTGAAAGTGGCGGTGGGTCACATTTTGCCCAAACCCCCCTGCAGTTTTCAAAATATCCTAAACATCCCAAATCCGATACCTAAGCCATATTTTAGAGCCAAATTCTGGCTCTCTGCACATATTTGCAGTTTGAAATTCCGGCTTTTTACACCGAAAATATGCCAATTACTGAAAGCGGCGGTGGGTCACATTTTGCCCAAACCCCCCTGCAGTTTTCAAAATATCCCAAACATCCCAAATCCGATACCTGAGCCATATTTTGGAGCCAAATTCTGGCTCTCTGCACGTATTTACAGTTAGAAATTCCGAATTTTTATACCGGAAATATACCAATTACTGAAAGCGGCGGTGGGTCACATTTTGCCCAAACACCCCTGCAGTTTTCAAAATATCCCAAACATCCCAAATAAGATACCTGAGCCATATTTTAGAGCCAAATTCTGACTCTCTGCACGTATTCGCAGTTGGAAATTCCGGCTTTTTATACCGAAAATATGCGAATTACTGAAAGCGGCGGTGGGTCACATTTTGCCCAAACCCCCCTGCAGTTTTCAAAATATCCCAAACATCCCAAATCCTATAATTGAGCCATATTTTAGAGCCAAATTCTGGCTCTCTGCACGTATTCGCAGTTTGAAATTCCGGTTTTTTATACCGAAAATATGCCAATTACTGAAAACGGCGGTGGGTCACATTTTGCCCAAACCCCCCTGCAGTTTTCAAAATATCCCAAACATCCCAAATCCGATACCTGAGCAATATTTTGGAGCCAAATTCTGGCTCTCTGCACGTATTTGCAGTTTGAAATTCCGACTTTTTATACTGAAAATATGCCAATTACTGAAAGCTGCGGTGGGTCACATTTTGCCCAAACCCCCCTGCAGTTTTCAAAATATCCCAAACATTCCAAATCCGATACCTGAGCCATATTTTAGAGGTAAATTCTGGCTCTCTGCACGTATTCGCAGTTTTAAATTCCGGCTTTTTATACTGATAATATGCCAATTACTGAAAGCGGCGGTGGGTCACATTTTGCCCAAACCCCCCTGCAGTTTTCAAAATATCCCCAACATCCCAAATCCGATACCTGAGCCATATTTTGGAGCCAAATTATGGCTCTCTGCATGTTTTCGCAGAAGGAAATTCCGAATTTTTGTACCGAAAATATGCCAATTACTGAGAGAGTCGGTGGGTCACATTTTGCCCAAACCCCCTTGCAGTTTTTAAAATATCCCAAACATCCCAAATCCGATACCTGAGCCATATTTTAGAGCCAAAATCTGGCTCTCTGCACGTATTCGTAGTTGGAAATTCCGGCTTTTTATACCGAAAATATGCCAATTACTGAAAGCGGCGGTGGGTCACTTTTTGCCCAAACCCCCCCCGCAGTTTTCAAAATATCCCAAACATCCCAATTCCGATACCTGAGCCATATTTTGGACCCAAATTCTGGCTCTCTGCACGTATTCGCAGTTTGAAATTCCGGCTTTTTATACCGAAAATATGGCAATTACTGAAAGCGGCGGTGGGTCACATTTTGCCCAAACCCCCCTGCAGTTTTCAAAATATCCCAAACAACCCAAATCCGATACCCGAGCCATATTTTAGAGCCAAATTCTGGCTCCCTGCACGTATTCGCAGTTGAAATTCTGGCATTTTATACCGAAAATATGCCAATTACTGAAAGCGGCGGTGGGTCACATTTTGCCCAAACCCCCCTGCTGTTTTAAAAAATATCCCAAACATCCCAAATCTGATACCTGAGCCATATTTTGGAGCCAAATTCTGGCTCTCTGCACGTATTTGCAGTTTGAAATTCCGAAATTTATACTGAAAATATACCAATTACTGAAAGCGGTGGTGGGTCGCATTTTGCACAAACCCCCCTGCAGTTTTTAAAATATCCCAAACATCCCAATTCCGATACCTGAGCCATATTTTGGAGCCATATTCTGGCTCTCTGCACGTATTTGCAGTTTGAAATTCCGAATTTTATACTGAAAATATACCAATTACTGAAAGCGGCGGTGGGTCGCATTGTGCCCAAACTCCCCTGCAGTTTTCAAAATATCCCAAACATCTCAAATCCGATACCTGAACCATATTTTGGAGCCAAATTCTGGCTCTCTGCACGTATTTGCAGTTTGAAATTCCGTCTTTTTATACCGAAAATATGCCAATTACTAAAAGCGGCGGTGAGTCATATTATGCCCAAACCCCCCTGCAGTTTTCAAAATATCCCAAACATCTCAAATCCGATACCTGAGCCATATTTCAGAGCCAAATTCTGGCTCTCTGCACGTATTCGCAGTTTGAAATTCCGGCTTTTGATACCGAAAATATGCCAATTACTGAAAGCAGCGGTGGGTCACATTTTGCCCAAACCCCCCTGCAGTTATCAAAATATCCCAAACATCCAAAATCCGATACCTGAGCCATATTTTAGAGCCAAATTCTGGCTCTCTGCATGTATTCGCAGTTAGAAATTCAGACTTTTTATACAGAAAATATGCCAATTACTGAAAGAGGCGGTGTGTCACACTTTGCCCAAACCCCCCTGCAGTTTTCAAAATAACCCAAACATCCCAAATCCGATTCCTGAGCCATATTTTAGAGCCAAATTCTGGCTCTCTGCACGTATTGGCAGTTTGAAATTCCGACTTTTTATACCGAAAATATGCCAATTACTGAAAGCGGCGGTGAGTCACAATATGCCCAAACCCCCCTGCAGTTTTCAAAATATCCCAAACATCTCAAATCCGATACCTGAGCCATATTTCAGAACCAAATTCTGGCTCTCTGCACGTATTCGCAGTTTGAAATTCCGGCTTTTTATACCGAAAATATGCCAATTACTGAAAGCGACGGTGGGTTACATTTTGCCCAAACTCCCCTGTAGTATTTAAAATATCCCAAACATCCCAAATCCGATACCTGAGCCTTATTTTGGAGCCAATTTCTGGGTCTCTGCACGTATTCGCAGTTTGAAATTCCGACTTTTTATACCGAAAATATGCCAATTACTGAAAGCGGCGGTGGGTCACATTTTGCCCAAACCCCCCCTGCAGTTTAAAAAATATCCCAAACATCCCAAATCCGATACCTTAGCCATATTTTGGAACCAAATTCTGTCTCTGCACATATTTGCAGTTTGAAATTCCGAATTTTTATACTGAAAATATACCAATTATTGAAAGCGGCGGTGGGTCACATTTTGCCCAAACCCCCCTGCAGTTTTCAAAATATCCCAAACATCCCAAATCCGATACCTGAGCCATATTTTGGAACCAAATTCTGGCTCTCTTCACGTATTCGCAGTAGGAAATTCCAGCTTTTTATACCGAAAATATGCCAATTACTGAAAGCGGCGGTGGGTCACATTTTGCCCAAACCCCCCCCCCCTGCAGTTTTCAAAATATCCCAAACATCCCAAATCCGATACCTAAGCCATATTTTGGAGCCAAATTCTGGCTCCCTGCACGTATTTGCAGTTTGAAATTCCGACTTTTATACTGAAAATATACCAATTACTGAAAGCGGCGGTAGGTCACATTTTGCCCAAACCCCCCTGCAGTTTTCAAAATATCCCAAACATCCCAAATCCGATACCTGTGCCATATTTTGGAGGCAAATTCTGGTTCTCTGCACGTATTTGCAGTTCTAAATTCCGACTTTTTATACCGAAAATATGCCAATTACTGAAAGCGGCGGGGAGTCACATTTTGCCCAAACCCCTCTGCAGTTATCAAAATATCCCAAGCATCCCAAATCCGATACCTGAGACTTATTTTGGAGCCAAATTCTGGCTCTCTGCACGTATTCGTAGTTTGAAACTCCGACTTTTTATACCGAAAATATGCCAATTACTGAAAGCAGCGGTGGGTCACATTTTGCGCAAACCCCCCTGCAGTTTCTAAAATATCCCTAACATCCCAAATCCGATACCTGAGCCCTATTTTGGAGCCAAATTCTGGCTCTCTGCACGTATTTGCAGTTTGAAATTCCGAATTTTTATACTGAAAATATACCAATTACTGAAAACAGCGGTGGGTCACATTTTGGCCAAACCCCCCTGCAGTTTTCAAAATATCCCAAACATCCCAAATCCGATACCTGAGCCATATTTTGGAGCCAAATTCTGGCTTTCTGCATGTATTCGCAGTTAAAAATTCCGACTTTTTATACCGAAAATATGCCAATTACTGAAAGCGGCGGTGGGTCACATTTTGCCCAAACCCCCCTGCAGTTTTTAAAATATCCCAAACATCCCAAATCCGATACCTGAGCCATATTTTGGAGCCTTATTCTGGCTCTCTGCACGTATTTGTAGTTTGAAATTCCGAATTTTTATACTGAAAATATACCAATTACTGAAAGCGGCGGTGGGTCGCATTTTGCCCAAACCCCGCTGCAGTTTTCAAAATATCCCAAACATCCCAAATCCGATACCTCAGCCATATTTTGGAACCAAATTCTGGCTCTCTTCACGTATTCGCAGTTGGAAATTCCAGTTTTTTATACCGAAAATATGCCAATTACTGAAAGCGGCGGTGGGTCACATTTTGCCCAAACCCCCCCTGCAGTTTTCAAAATATCCCAAACATCCCAAATCCGATACCTGAGCCATATTTTAGCGCCAAATTTTAGCTCTCTGCACGTATTTGCATTTTGAAATTCTGGCTTTTTATACCGAAAATATGCCAATTACTGAAAGCGGCGGTGGGTCACATTTTGCCTAAACCCCCCTGCAGTTTTTTAAATATTCCACACATCCCAAATCCGATACCTAAGCCATATTTTGGAGCCAAATTCTGGCTCCCTGCACGTATTTGCAGTTTGAAATTCCGAATTTTATACTGAAAATATACCAATTACTGAAAGCGGCGGTGGGTCACATTTTGCCCAAACCCCCCTGCAGTTTTCAAAATATCCCAAACATCCCAAATCCGATACCTGTGCCATATTTTGGAGGCAAATTCTGGCTCTCAGCACTTATTTGCAGTTCTAAATTCCGACTTTTTATACCGAAAATATGACAATTACTGAAAGCGGCGGGGAGTCACATTTTGCCAAAACCCCCCTGCAGTTTTCAAAATATCCCAAACATCCCAAATCCGATACCTGAGACTTATTTTGGAGCCAAATTCTGGCTCTCTGCACGTATTTGCAGTTTGAAATTCTGACTTTTTATACCGAAAATATGCCAATTACTGAAAGCAGCGGTGGGTCACATTTTGCCCAAACCCCCCTGCAGTTTTCAAAATATCCCAAACATCCCAAATCCGATACCCGAGCCATATTTTAGAGCCAAATTCTGGCTCTCTGCACTTATTCGCAGTTTGAAATTCCGGCTTTTTATACCGAAAATATGCCAATTACTGAAAGCGGCGGTGGGTCACATTTTGCCCAAACCCCCCTGCAGTTTTTAAAATATCCTAACATCCCAAATCCAATACCTGAGCCCTATTTTGGAGCCAAATACTGGCTCTCTGCACGTATTTGCAGTTTGAAATTCCGACTTTTTATACTGAAAATATACCAATTACTGAAAGCGGCGGTGTGTCGCATTTTGCCCAAACCCCCCTGAAGTTTTCAAAATATCCCAAACATCCCAAGTCCGACTCCTGAGCCATATTTTTGAGCGAAATTCTGGGTCTCTGCACGTATTTGCAGTTTGAAATTCCGAATTTTTATACTGCAAATATACCAATTACTGAAAGCGGCGGTGGGTCATATTTTGCCCAAACCCACCTGCAGTTTTCAAAATATCCCAAACATCCCAAGTCCGATACCTGAGCCATACTTTAGAGCCAAAATCTGGCTCTCTGCACGTATTCGCAGTTGGAAATTCCGACTTTTTATACTGAAAATATGCCAATTACTGAAAACGGCGGTGGGTCACATTTTGCCCAAACCCCCTGCAGTTTTTAAAATTTCCCAAACATCCCAAATCCGATACCTGAGCCATATTTTGGAGCGAAATTCTGGGTCTCTGCACGTATTTGCAGTTTGAAATTCCGAATTTGTATACTGAAAATATACCAATTACTGAAAGCGGCGGTGGGTCACATTTTGCCCAAACCCACCTGCAGTTTTCAAAATATCCCAAACGTCCCAAAACCGATACCTGAGCCATATTTTAGAGCCAAAATCTGGCTCTCTACACGTATTCGCAGTTTGGAATTCCGACTTTTTATACCGAAAATATGCCAATTACTGAAAACGGCGGTGGGTCACATTTTGCCCAAACCCCCTGCAGTTTTTAAAATATCCCAAACATCCCAAATCCGATACCTGAGCCCTATTTTGGAGCCAAATTCTGGCTCTCTGCACGTATTCGCAGTTTGAAATTCCGACTTTTTATACCGCAAATATGCCAATTACTGAACGCGGCGGTGGGTCACATTTTGCCCAAACCCCTCTGCAGTTTTCAAAATATCCCAAACATCCCAAATCCGATACCCGAGCCATATTTTAGAGCCAAATTCTGGCTCTCTGCACGTATTCGCAGTTTGAAATTCCGGCTTTTTATACCGAAAATATGCCAATTACTGAAAGCGGCGGTGGGACACATTTTGCTCAAACCCCCTTACAGTTTTAAAAATATCCCAAACATCCCAAATCCGATACCTTAGCCATATTTTGGAGCCAAATTCTGGCTCTTTGCACGTATTTGCAGTTTGAAATTCCGAATTTTTATACTGAAAATATACCAATTACTGAAAGCGGCGGTGGGTCACATTTTGCCCAAACCCCCCTGCAGTTTTAAAAATATCCCAAACATCCCAAATCCGATACCTGAGCCATATTTTAGAGCCAAATTTTGGCTCTCTGCACGTATTCGCAGTTTGAAATTCCAGCTTTTTATACCGAAAATATGCCAATTACTGAAAGCGGCGGTGGGTCACATTTTGCCTAAACCCCACTGCAGTTTTTAAAATATCCCAAACATCCCAAATCCGATACCTGAGCCATATTTTGGAGCCAAATTGTGGCTCTCTGCACGTATTCGCAGTTGGAAATTCCGACTTTTTATTCCGAAAATATGCCATTTACTGAAAGCGGCGGTGGGTCACATTTTTCCCAAACCCCCCCTGCAGTTTTCAAAATATCCCAAACATCCCAAATAAGATACCTGAACCATATTTTAGAGCCAAATTCTGGCTCTCTGCACTTATTTGCAGTTCTAAATTCCGACTTTTTATACCGAAAATATGACAATTACTGAAAGCGGCGGGGAGTCACATTTTGCCAAAACTCCCCTGCAGTTTTCAAAATATCCCAAACATCCCAAATCCGATACCTGAGACTTATTTTGGAGCCAAATTCTGGCTCTCTGCACGTATTTGCAGTTTGAAATTCTGACTTTTTATACCGAAAATATGCCAATTACTGAAAGCAGCGGTGGGTCACATTTTGCCCAAACCCCCCTGCAGTTTTCAAAATATCCCAAACATCCCAAATCCGATACCCGAGCCATATTTTAGAGCCAAATTCTGGCTCTCTGCACTTATTCGCAGTTTGAAATTCCGGCTTTTTATACCGAAAATATGCCAATTACTGAAAGCGGCGGTGGGTCACATTTTGCCCAAACCCCCCTGCAGTTTTTAAAATACCCTAACATCCCAAATCCAATACCTGAGCCCTATTTTGGAGCCAAATACTGGCTCTCTGCACGTATTTGCAGTATGAAATTCCGACTTTTTATACTGAAAATATACCAATTACTGAAAGCGGCGGTGTGTCGCATTTTGCCCAAACCCCCCTGAAGTTTTCAAAATATCCCAAACATCCCAAGTCCGACTCCTGAGCCATATTTTGGAGCGAAATTCTGGGTCTCTGCACGTATTTGCAGTTTGAAATTCCGAATTTTTATACTGCAAATATACCAATTACTGAAAGCGGCGGTGGGTCACATTTTGCCCAAACCCACCTGCAGTTTTCAAAATATCCCAAACATCCCAAATCCGATACCTGAGCCATATTTTAGAGCCAAAATCTGGCTCTCTGCACGTATTCGCAGTTGGAAATTCCGACTTTTTATACTGAAAATATGCCAATTACTGAAAACGGCGGTGGGTCACATTTTGCCCAAACCCCCTTGCAGTTTTTAAAATTTCCCAAACATCCCAAATCCAATACCTGAGCCATATTTTGGAGCGAAATTCTGGGTCTCTGCACGTATTTGCAGTTTGAAATTCCGAATTTGTATACTGAAAATATACCAATTACTGAAAGCGGCGGTGGGTCACATTTTGCCCAAACCCACCTGCAGTTTTCAAAATATCCCAAACATCCCAAATCCGATACCTGAGCCATATTTTAGAGCCAAAATCTGGCTCTCTACACGAATTCGCAGTTGGAAATTCCGACTTTTTATACCGAAAATATGCCAATTACTGAAAACGGCGGTGGGTCACATTTTGCCCAAACCCCCTGCAGTTTTTAAAATATCCCAAACATCCCAAATCCGATACCTGAGCCCTATTTTGGAGCCAAATTCTGGCTCTCTGCACGTATTTGCAGTTTGAAATTCCGACTTTTCATACTGAAAATATACCAATTACTGAAAGCGGCGGTGGGTCGCATTTTGCCCAAACCCCCCTGCAGTTTTCAAAATATCCCAAACATCCCAAAACCGATACCTGAACCATATTTTGGAGCCAAATTCTGGCTCTCTGCACTTATTTGCAGTATGAAATTCCGACTTTTTATACCGAAAATATGCCAATTACTGAAAGCGGCGGTGAGTCACATTTTGCCCAAACCCCCCTGCAGTATTCAAAATATCCCAAACATCCCAAATCCGATACCTGAGCCATACTTTAGAGCCAAATTCTGGCTCTCTGCACGTTTTCGCAGTTTGAAATTCCGGCTTTTTATACCGAAAATATGCCAATTACTGAAAGCGGCGGTGGGTCACATTTTGCCCAAACCCCCCTGCAGTTTTTAAAATATCCTAACATCCCAAATCCAATACCTGAGCCCTATTTTGGAGCCAAATACTGGCTCTCTGCACGTATTTGCAGTTTGAAATTCCGACTTTTTATACTGAAAATATACCAATTACTGAAAGTGGCGGTGTGTCGCATTTTGTCCAAACCCCCCTGAAGTTTTCAAAATATCCCAAACATCCCAAGTCCGACTCCTGAGCCATATTTTTGAGCGAAATTCTGGGTCTCTGCACGTATTTGCAGTTTGAAATTCCGAATTTTTATACTGCAAATATACCAATTACTGAAAGCGGCGGTGGGTCACATTTTGCCCAAACCCACCAGCAGTTTTCAAAATATCCCAAACATCCCAAATCCGATACCTGAGCCATATTTTAGAGCCAAAATCTGGCTCTCTGCACGTATTCGCAGTTGGAAATTCCGACTTTTTATACTGAAAATATGCCAATTACTGAAAACGGCGGTGGGTCACATTTTGCCCAAACCCCCCTGCAGTTTTTAAAATTTCCCAAACATCCCAAATCCGATACCTGAGATATTTTGGAGCGAAATTCTGGGTCTCTGCACGTATTTGCAGTTTGAAATTCCGAATTTTTATACTGAAAATATACCAATTACTGAAAGCGGCGGTGGGTCACATTTTTCCCAAACCCCGCTGCAGTTTTCAAAATATCCCAAACATCCGAAATCCGATACCTGAGCCATATTTTGGAACCAAATTCTGGCTCTCTTCACGTATTCGCAGTTGGAAATTCCAGTTTTTTATACCGAAAATATGCCAATTACTGAAAGCGGCGGTGGGTCACATTTTGCCCAAACCCCCCCTGCAGTTTTCAAAATATCCCAAACATCCCAAATCCGATACCTGAGCCATATTTTAGAGCCAAATTTTGGCTCTCTGCACGTATTTGCATTTTGAAATTCCGGCTTTTTATACCGAAAATATGCCAATTACTGAAAGCGGCGGTGGGTCAAATTTTGCCTAAACCCCCCTGCAGTTTTTTAAATATCCCAAACATCCCAAATCCGATACCTAAGCCATATTTTGGAGCCAAATTCTGGCTCCCTGCACGTATTTGCAGTTTGAAATTCCGAATTTTATACTGAAAATATACCAATTACTGAAAGCGGCGGTGGGTCACATTTTGCCCAAACCCCCCTGCAATTTTCAAAATGTCCCAAACATCCCAAATCCGATACCTGTGCCATATTTTGGAGGCAAATTCTGGCTCTCTGCACTTATTTGCAGTTCTAAATTCCGACTTTTTATACCGAAAATATGCCAATTACTGAAAGCGGCGGTGGGTCACATTTTGCCCAAACCCCCCTGCAGTTTTTAAAATATCCCTAACATCCCAAATCCAATACCTGAGTCCTGTTTTGGAGCCAAATACTGGCTCTCTGCACGTATTTGCAGTATGAAATTCCGACTTTTTATACTGAAAATATACCAATTACTGAAAGCGGCGGTGCGTCGCATTTTGCCCAAACCCCCCTGAAGTTTTCAAAATATCCCAAACATATCAAATCCGATACCTGAGACTTATTTTGGAGCCAAATTCTGGCTCTCTGCACGTATTTGCAATTTGAAATTCTGACTTTTTATACCGAAAATATGCCAATTACTGAAAGCAGCGGTGGGTCACATTTTGCCCAAACCCCCCTGCAGTTCTCAAAATATCCCAAACATCCCAAATCCGATACCTGAGCCATATTTTAGAGCCAAATTCTGGCTGTCTGCACGTATTCGCAGTTTGAAATTCCGGCTTTTTATACCGAAAATATACCTATTACTGAAAGCGGCGGTGGGTCACATTTTGCTCAAACCCCCCTGCAGTTTTTAAAATATCCCAAACATCCCAAATCCGATACCTGAGCCTTATTTGGGAGCCAAATTCTGGCTCTCTGAACGTATCCGCAGTTTGAAATTCCGACTTTTTATACTGAAAATATACCAATTACTGAAAGCGGCAGTGGGTCGCATTTTGCCCAAACCCCCTGCAGTTTTCAAAATATCCCAAACATCCCAAATCCGATACCTGAGCCATATTTTAGAGCCAAATTCTGGCTCTTTGCACGTATTCGCAGTTTGAAATTCCGACTTTTGATACTGAAAATATACCAATTTCTGAAAGCGGCGGTGGGTCGCATTTTGCCCAAACCCCCCTGCAGTTTTCAAAATATCCCAAACATCCCAAATCCGATACCTGAACCATATTTTGGAGCCAAATTCTGGCTCTCTGCACGTATTTGCAGTTTGAAATTCCAACTTTTTATACCGAAAAAATGCCAATTACTGAAAGCGGCGGTGAGTCACATTTTGCCCAAACACCCCTGCAGTTTTCAAAATATCCCAAACATCCCAAATCCGATACCTGAGCCATATTTTAGAGCCAAATTCGGGCTCTCTGCACGTATTCGCAGTTTGAAATTCCGGCTTTTTATACCGAAAATATGCCAATTACTGAAAGCGGCGGTGGGTCACATTTTGCCCAAACCCACCTTCAGTTTTCAAAATATCCCAAACATCCCAAATCCGATACCTGAGCCATGTTTTGGAGCCAAATTCTGGCTCTCTCCACGTATTCGCAGTTTGAAATATCGACTTTTTATACCGCAAATATGCCAATTACTGAAAGCGGCGGTGGGTCACATTTTGCCCAAACCCCCCTGCAGTTTTCAAAATATCCCAAACATCCCAAATCCGACACTTGAGCCATATTTTGCAGCCCAATTCTGGGTCTCTGCACGTATTTGCAGTTTGAAATTCGGAATTTTTATACTGAAAATATACCAATTACTGAAAGCGGCGGTGGGTCAGTCGGTCAGGTGAAGTCACAGTGAGAGGTTGTGTTAACCGGAGCTCCTGAGTGTTGTAATATTATCATAGCAATATGGAAGTTGTAGTTAAGGACCTGGTGACTCTAGTGGGAGCCCTGAGGACAGAGTTGGACTCTCTGCGGGAGGAGGTGCGTCAGCTCAAAAAACAACGAGAAGTAACGAAGGAGGAGACCAGCAGTAAAGGGACCTCGTCTTGGAGAGTTGTGAAAGACAGGGGCCTTAAGAAGACTTTGATAAAGCCGCCTTCAAACGCCATAGCAACTTCTAATTCATTTGACGTTTTGGAGGACGAGTGCTGTGGAGAGACTGTGGATCGCGCAAAAGGGAAAGCAACGAAGAGAAAGGAAGCGCAGGCCCCTCAGAAAGTAAAGGAAGTACCTAAGCAAACATTAGTTGTGGGAGATTCCCAGATAAGGTATTTGGATAGAACGTTTTGTGCTAGAGATAGGGGGAACAGGTTAAGGGTTTGCTATCCCGGAGCTGGCATTGGTGATATTATAAACAACATGAATGATATTATGGCTGGTAATGGGAACAATCCCATTATTTGCATTAGCGTGGGAGGAAATGATGTTGGTCGAGTTAGGAGTGAGGAACTGATTCAGAGGTATAAAACAGCCATAGAGTTCGTTAGGAGCAAGGGAGGAATCCCGATCATATGTGGCATTCTTCCAAGAAAGGGAGTGGGAAATGAATGGATATCGAGGGCACTTGGTGTCAATTGCCGGCTGGAAAGATATTGCAAATCAAATGCAATATCTTTCATAGACAACTGGGAACACTTCTATGGAAGAAATGAAATGTATGCTCGTGATGGGGTGCATCTATCGAGAGCTGGGGTTGTTGCTGTTGCGAACTCGTTAGAAGAAGTGGTTAGAGGTGTTTGTTTGGGTTTAAACTGTTAGTAGATAGAGGTATGGGAATTGATTTGGAGGAAGGAGGTAATAAAAGTATGTGTTTGTGGGAGAAAGGAATTGGCAAAACGATCAGGGAAAGAGAAGGTCCGCAAAATAACAATTCACTTAGGGTATATTACACTAACAGTAGAAGTCTAAGAAATAAAATTAACGAATTAAATGCTCTTGTCTGCACAGAAAAAATAGATATTATTGCACTTACCGAAACGTGGATGAATGTAGAAAATAGAGAACTATTAGCTGAATATCAAATATATGGATTTAAACTATTTCACACAGATAGATATATTAGACGAGGAGGTGGAGTAGCCATATATGTTAGGGACAATTTGAAATGTAGTCTCAAAGAGGGAATCAAAACAGAGCCACACACAGAAACTATTTGGATTGAATTAAACGAAAAAGCTAATAATATTATAATAGGAGTAATATATAGGCCACCAAATTTAGACAGAATGGAAGCAAAGCATCTATGGGATGAAATATCTAGAGCATCTAGATCTAACAGTATTTATGTCATGGGTGACTTTAATTTTAGCGGAATAAACTGGTTGAACAAAACAGGGAATAGTGAAGCAGAAGATTTTCTAGAATTAATTGACGATTGCTTTCTTACGCAACACATTAAGGAACCAACACGGGAAAATAATATTTTAGATTTAGTGTTAACTAACAGGGAAACGCAAATTAATGACATCGAAATAGGGAGTGAGCTAGGGAGCAGTGATCACAAAGAAATCAGATTTAGCATAGAATGGAATAGACCAGTAGGAGAAAATTCTGTTAAAGTGCCAGATTTTCGAAAAGCTGATTTTAATAGCCTAAGAAATTTTTTGGGTCAAATTGATTGGAAAGTCTTGGGTATGGGGTGTGGGCCGGTCTTGGAGCGAGACATGAACCCAGCGATAGGTGACTTAAATGGGGATTTCGATGTGGATTCAATATATAACTTATTTAAGAATATTCTAAACAAAGCACAGGAACGTAGTATACCATACAAATTGAATAGATCGAATACTAATGACCCAAAGTGGATAACAAAGAATTTGAAGAACCTTATAGGTAAAAAGAGAGCTTGGTACAAAAGGATTAAAAATGGGGAGGTCACTTTAGAACAGGAATTCGTACAACTGGTTAGAAATGTTAAAAAAGAGATAAGGAAAGCAAAAAGAAACTATGAAGTTCGCATAGCAGGGCAAGCAAAGACAAATCCTAAAGGGTTTTTTCAGTTATATCGTACTAAGACTAGGGAAAGGATAGGTCCATTAAAAACTGAGACAGGTCAAATAACAGATAGTGATGAAGAGATGAGTAGTATTTTTAATAAATATTTTGTATCTGTATTTACTAAAGAGGAACTTAACAATATGCCTTCAGCCGAACAAGTCTATGTGGGTGGGGACGAGGACAGGTTGACGAGTTTAGCAGTTACCAGGGAGGATGTTCTTAAACAAATAGTAAAACTCAAACCAAACAAATCCCCAGGGCCGGATGAAGTGTTTGCCAGGGTGCTTAAAGAATGCAAAGAGGAGCTTTGTGACCCACTGTCAACCATATTTAATAAATCAATAGAGTCAGGCAGAGTGCCAGAGTTTTGGAAAGTTGCTAATGTGATACCAGTTTTTAAGAAAGGAGATAGATCACTTGCGTCTAACTATCGACCAATTAGCCTAACGTCTATTGTGGGAAAGTTACTCGAATCTATAATAGCAAATAAAATTCGTCTTCATCTTGAAAAACATAAATTAATAATTGAGTCGCAACATGGTTTTATAAATGGCCGTTCATGTTTAACAAATTTGTTATCTTTTTATTCTAGCATTGTTGAGGCAGTTGATAGTGGTAAGGATTGCGATGTTGTATACCTTGACTTTAGCAAAGCTTTTGATACAGTGCCACATGAAAGACTGATTAAAAAAATAGAGTCTCATGGTATTGGGGGTGCTATATTAAGCTGGATTAGGGCATGGCTATACCAAAGGAAACAGAGAGTTAGTATAAATGGAATCAAGTCAGAGTGGGAAAATGTTGTAAGTGGAGTGCCTCAAGGCTCTGTCCTGGGACCTCTGTTGTTTATAATATATATAAATGATTTAGATTCAGGTTTGAGTAGCAACATTTGCAAATTTGCCGATGATACGAAAATCGGTAGGGAAATTTATTCGGAGGAGGACTCACTATCACTTCAAGTTGATCTAGATAGGGTTTTGAAATGGTCAAAGGATTGGCAGATGCAGTTTAATGCTGATAAATGTAAAGTTCTGAGGTTAGGTAATGATGATAGAGTTACAAGATACGAGCTAGATGGTGTTGTGATTGCGAAGTCGGATTGCGAAAGGGATCTGGGAGTTATGATTAGTAAGAATTTAAAACAAAAGGATCAATGCATAAATGTTCGTAATAAGGCAAATCGGACACTTGGATTTATTAATCGCAGCGTTAGTAACAAGACACCTGGTGTGGTTCTCAAGCTATATCTTGCTCTAGTTAGGCCCCATTTAGATTATGCAGTTCAGTTTTGGTCGCCATATTATAGAATGGATATAAATTCACTTGAACGTGTCCAGCGTAGGATGACTAAGTTAATTCCCCAAATTAGAAATCTTTCATATGAAGAAAGATTAACAAAGCTTAAGTTGCATTCACTGGAAAGGCGAAGAGTTAGGGGTGACATGATAGAGGTTTACAAGTGGATGAATGGACAAAACCGGGGGGATATTAATAGGGTATTAAAAGTATCAACACAGGACAGAACACGAAACAATGGATATAAATTGGATAAGTTTAGATTTAGGAAAGACTTGGGTAAATACTGGTTCAGTAACAGGGTTGTTGATTTGTGGAACCAATTGCCGCGTAACATTGTGGAGGTGGGGTCCCTCGATTGTTTCAAGCACGGGTTGGACAAGTATATGAGTGGGATTGGGTGGTTATAGAATAGGAGCTGCCTCGTATGGGCCAATAGGCCTTCTGCAGTTACCTTTGTTCTTATGTTCTTCTTATGTTCTTATGTCACATTTTGCCCAAACCCCCCTGCAGTTTTCAAAATATCCCAAACATCCCAAATCCGATACCTAACCCATTTTTTAGAGCCAAATTCTGGCCCTCTGCACATATTTGCAGTTTGAAATTCCGGCTTTTTATACCGAAAATATGCCAATTACTGAAAGCGGCGGTGGGTCACATTTTGCCCAAACCCCCCTGCAGTTTTCAAAATATCCCAAACATCCCAAATCCGATACCTGAGCCATATTTTGGAGCCAAATTCTGGCTCTCTGCACGTATTTGCAGTTAGAAATTCCGACTTTTTTACCGGAAATATACCAATTACTAAAAGCGGCGGTGGGTCACATTTTGCCCAAACACCCCTGCAGTTTTCAAAATATCCCAAATATCCCAAATAAGATACCTGAGCTATATTTTAGAGCCAAATTCTGGCTCTCTGCACGTATTCGCAGTTTGAAATTCCGGCTTTTTATACCGAAAATATGTCAATTACTGAAAGCGGCGGTGGGTCACATTTTGCCCAAACCCCCCTGCAGTTTTCAAAATATCCCAAACATCCCAAATCCGATACCTGAGCCATATTTTGGAGCCAAATTCTGGCTCTCTGAACGTATTTGCAGTTTGAAATTCCGACTTTTTATACTGAAAATATGCCAATTACTGAAAGCTGCGGTGGGTCACATTTTGCCCAAACCCCCCAGCAGTTTTCAAAATATCCCAAACTTCCCAAATCCGATACCTGAACCATATTTTGGAGCCAAATTCTGGCTCTCTGCACTTATTTGCAATTTGAAATTCCGACTTTTTATACCGAAAATATGCCAATTACTGAAAGCGGCGGTGAGTCAGATTTTGCCCAAACCCCCCTGCAGTATTCAAAATATCCCAAACATCCCAAATCCGATACCTGAGCCATATTTTACAGCCAAATTTTGGCTCTCTGCACGTATTCGCATTTGGAAATTCCGGCTTTTTATACCGAAAATATGCCAATTACTGAAAGCGGCGGTGGGTCACATTTTGCCTATACCCCCCTGCAGTTTTTAAAATATCCCAAACATCCCAAATCCGATACCTGAGCCATATTTTGGAGCCAAATTCTGGCTCTCTGCACGTATTCGCAGTTGGAAATTCCGACTTTTTATTCCGAAAATATGCCATTTACTGAAAGCGGCGGTGGGTCACATTTTTCCCAAACCCCCCTGCAGTTTTCAAAATATCCCAAACATCCTAAATAAGATACCTGAACCATATTTTAGAGCCAAATTCTGGCTCTCTGCTCGTATTCGCAGTTGGAAATTCCGGCTTTTTATACCGAAAATATGCGAATTACTGAAAGTGGCGGTGAGTCACATTTTGCCCAAACCCCCCTGCAGTTTTCAAAATATCCCAAACATCCCAAATCCGATAATTGAGCCATATTTTAGAGCCAAATTCTGGCTCTCTGCACGTATTCGCAGTTGGAAATTCCGGCCTTTTATACCGAAAATATGCCAATTACTGAAAGCGGCGGTGGTTCACATTTTGCCCAAACCCCCCTTCAGTTTTAAAAATATCCCAAACATCCCAAAACCGTTACCTTAGCCATATTTTGGAGCCAAATTCTGGCTCTCTGCACGTATTTGCAGTTTGAAATTCCGAATTTTTATACTGAAAATATACCAATTACTGAAAGCGGCGGTGAGTCAAATTTTGCCCACACCCCCCCTGCAGTTTTCAAAATATCCCAAACATCCCAAATCCGATACCTGAGCCATATTTTAGAGCCAAATTCTGGCTGTCTGCACGTATTCGCAGTTTGAAATTCCGGCTTTTTATACCGAAAATATACCTATTACTGAAAGCGGCGGTGGGTCACATTTTGCTCAAACCCCCCTGCAGTTTTTAAAATATCCCAAACATCCCAAATCCGATACCTGAGCCTTATTTGGGAGCCAAATTCTGGCTCTCTGCACGTATCCGCAGTTTGAAATTCCGACTTTTTATACTGAAAATATACCAATTACTGAAAGCGGCGGTGGGTCGCATTTTACCCAAACCCCCTGCAGTTTTCAAAATATCCCAAACATCCCAAATCCGATACCTGAGCCATATTTTAGAGCCAAATTCTGGCTCTTTGCACGTATTCGCAGTTTGAAATTCCGACTTTTGATACTGAAAATATACCAATTTCTGAAAAAAGAACAAACAAAAGAACAAAAGAACAAAGGTAACTGCAGAAGGCCTATTGGCCCATACGAGGCAGCTCCTATTCTATAACCACCCAATCCCACTCATATACTTGTCCAACCCGTGCTTGAAACAATCGAGGGACCCCACCTCCACAATGTTACGCGGCAATTGGTTCCACAAATCAACAACCCTGTTACTGAACCAGTATTTACCCAAGTCTTTCTTAAATCTAATCTTATCCAATTTATACCCATTGTTTCGTGTTCTGTCCTGTGTTGATACCTTTAATACCCTATTAATATCCCCCCGGTTATGTCCATTCATCCACTTGTAAACCTCTATCATGTCACCCCTAACTCTTCGCCTTTCCATTGAATGCAACTTAAGCTTTGTTAATCTTTCTTCATATGAAAGATTTCTAATTTGGGGAATTAACTTAGTCATCCTACGCTGGACACGTTCAAGTGAATTTATATCCATTCTATAATATGGCGACCAAAACTGAACTGCATAATCTAAATGGGGCCTAACTAGAGCAAGATATAGCTTGAGAACCACACCAGGTGTCTTGTTACTAACGCTGCGATTAATAAATCCAAGTGTCCGATTTGCCTTATTACGAACATTTATGCATTGATCCTTTTGTTTTAAATTCTTACTAATCATAACTCCCAGATCCCTTTCGCAATCCGACTTCGCAATCACAACACCATCTAGCTCGTATCTTGTAACTCTATCATCATTACCTAACCTCAGAACTTTACATTTATCAGCATTAAACTGCATCTGCCAATCCTTTGACCATTTCAAAACCCTATCTAGATCAACTTGAAGTGATAGTGAGTCCTCCTCCGAATTAATTTCCCTACCGATTTTCGTATCATCGGCAAATTTGCAAATGTTGCTACTCAAACCTGAATCTAAATCATTTATATATATTATAAACAACAGAGGTCCCAGGACAGAGCCTTGAGGCACTCCACTTACAACATTTTCCCACTCTGACTTGATTCCATTTATACTAACTCTCTGTTTCCTTTGGTATAGCCATGCCCTAATCCAGCTTAATATAGCACCCCCAATACCATGAGACTCTATCTTTTTAATCAGTCTTTCATGTGGCACTGTATCAAAAGCTTTGCTAAAGTCAAGGTATACAACATCGCAATCCTTACCACTATCAACTGCCTCAACAATGCTAGAATAAAAAGATAACAAATTTGTTAAACATGAACGGCCATTTATAAAACCATGTTGCGACTCAATTATTAATTTATGTTTTTCAAGATGAAGACGAATTTTATTTGCTATTATAGATTCGAGTAACTTTCCCACAATAGACGTTAGGCTAATTGGTCGATAGTTAGACGCAAGTGATCTATCTCCTTTCTTAAAAACTGGTATCACATTAGCAACTTTCCAAAACTCTGGCACTCTGCCTGACTCTATTGATTTATTAAATATGGTTGACAGTGGGTCACAAAGCTCCTCTTTGCATTCTTTAAGCACCCTGGCAAACACTTCATCCGGCCCTGGGGATTTGTTTGGTTTGAGTTTTACTATTTGTTTAAGAACATCCTCCCTGGTAACTGCTAAACTCGTCAACCTGTCCTCGTCCCCACCCACATAGACTTGTTCGGCTGAAGGCATATTGTTAAGTTCCTCTTTAGTAAATACAGATACAAAATATTTATTAAAAATACTACTCATCTCTTCATCACTATCTGTTATTTGACCTGTCTCAGTTTTTAATGGACCTATCCTTTCCCTAGTCTTAGTACGATATAACTGAAAAAACCCTTTAGGATTTGTCTTTGCTTGCCCTGCTAAGAACAAAGGTAACTGCAGAAGGCCTATTGGCCCATACGAGGCAGCTCCTATTCTATAACCACCCAATCCCACTCATATACTTGTCCAACCCGTGCTTGAAACAATCGAGGGACCCCACCTCCACAATGTTACGCGGCAATTGGTTCCACAAATCAACAACCCTGTTACTGAACCAGTATTTACCCAAGTCTTTCCTAAATCTAAACTTATCCAATTTATACCCATTGTTTCGTGTTCTGTCCTGTGTTGATACTTTTAATACCCTATTAATATCCCCCCGGTTATGTCCATTCATCCACTTGTAAACCTCTATCATGTCACCCCTAACTCTTCGCCTTTCCAGTGAATGCAACTTAAGCTTTGTTGATCTTTCTTCATATGAAAGATTTCTAATTTGGGGAATTAACTTAGTCATCCTACGCTGGACACGTTCAAGTGAACTATGTGCTATGCGAACTTCATAGTTTCTTTTTGCTTTCCTTATCTCTTTTTTAACATTTCTAACCAGTTGTACGAATTCCTGTTCTAAAGTGACCTCCCCATTTTTAATCCTTTTGTACCAAGCTCTCTTTTTACCTATAAGGTTCTTCAAATTCTTTGTTATCCACTTTGGGTCATTAGTATTCGATCTATTCAATTTGTATGGTATACTACGTTCCTGTGCTTTGTTTAGAATATTCTTAAATAAGTTATATATTGAATCCACATCGAAATCCCCATTTAAGTCACCTATCGCTGGGTTCATGTCTCGCTCCAAGACCGGCCCACACCCCATACCCAAGACTTTCCAATCAATTTGACCCAAAAAATTTCTTAGGCTATTAAAATCAGCTTTTCGAAAATCGGGCACTTTAACAGAATTTTCTCCTACTGGTCTATTCCATTCTATGCTAAATCTGATTTCTTTGTGATCACTGCTCCCTAGCTCACTCCCTATGAGTGAGTGGCGGTGGGTCGCATTTTGCCCAAACCCCCCTGCAGTTTTCAAAATATCCCAAACATCCCAAATCCGATACCTGAGCCATATTTTAGAGCCAAATTCGGGCTCTCTGCACGATTTGTAGTATGAAATTTTAAATTTTTATACTGAAAATATACCAATTACTGTAAGCGGCAGTGTGTCACATTTTTATACTGAAAATATACCAATTACTGTAAGCGGCAGTGTGTCACATTTTGCCCAATCCCCCCTGCAGTTTTCAAAATATCCCAAACATCCCAAATCCAATACCTGAGCCATATTTTGGAGCCAAATTCTGGCTCTCTGCACGTATTCGCAGTTTTTTCTGGTATGTTCCTCAGAGCACTGAGAGTTTGTAGTCCGGAATTTTTCGATGAAGAAATAGCAAATATATTTGAAATTGGGAAGAAGTTAAAATACCCAAAATCGATCTTGGATCTTGCGTTTGGTCAAGCAAAAAGGACTTTCTACAAACAGACTACTAAGTCGAAACCAGAACTGAAAAATTCGTTGGTATTACCATATTCTGAGGGTCTAGTAAATCTTGCCCCAGCCCTGAAGAACCTTAATATTAATCTAGTGTTCAAAAATGATAATACAGTTAAGTCCATGTTAATTAAGAACTCGCCCTCGTCTGTAGCAGGTTGTGTGTATTCCATCCCTTGTAATGAGTGTGCATGTGTTTACATCGGCCAGACAGGTAAAACTCTTTCCTCGCGTTTAAAACAGCATTCATACGCTATTCGTACAGCCCAGCAATCCAGTGCATTGTATTTACATTCCAGTTTATGTAATCATTCTATCGACTTCACAGGGGCAAAATGTATTGTTAAAAGTAAGGATTTTGTTGAACGAAACGTGATCGAGTCTGCCCTGATCAAACGTTGTAACAACAGCCTTAATGTGAGCCCCGGTATGTACAAGTTGGATCCCTATTTAAGTCTCAATATAGCACGTCAAAACAATATAGCAATCATTTAAACACGTATGGCACTTGGAGATATTAATAGGAGCTGCCTTGTATGGGCCAATAGGCCTTCTGCAATTACCTTCTTTCTTATAATTCCTTTCCTCCACTTATTTTTGGTGGTCAGGTGATCTGCCCAGGCGGATATAAAGGTCTGATCAGCAATCTTTTCCTCATTCTACTTTGCTCTGATGAAGGTGAATTAGCTGAAAACGCGTTAAGCATTTTCTATTTTTCATATGTGGTTATTCTGCATACTTGGATCAGTGTTTTTGTGATCATTGTTGCATATATATATATATATATATATGCGGAAAATCCACAGAGAAATATGCAATGAGGTGAACGTTTCGGCTTTGTTAAAGCCTTTGTCAACACCAGACTGACCACGGGATCAGTTAGATCAGTTGCGTTAGGTCAGTCTGGTGTTGACAAAGGCTTTAACAAAGCCGAAACGTTCACCTCATTTCATATTTCTCTGTGGATTTTCCGCATAAAATCATCAGTGTTTTGTGATCGTCAATTGCACATATATATATATATATATATATATATATATATAAGCCTATACTTGCATAAACCACAAGTGAAGATAAACAATCTTTGGACAACACCCACCAGTGGGACTCGAACCCAGAAAGCACAACTACCTTCCAGTAGCTGGCATAACTAGTATGCTTTAACCCACTACGCCATCAGACCTTACAAGGCACCAGATGAGTGAGGGGTCAATCTGCAATTTTCGTCAAGCCACTGTCAATGTGAGAGAACTCGTGTCCAGCTTATAAGCCTATACTTGCATAAACCACAAGTGAAGATAAACAATCTTTGGACAACACCCACCAGTGTCCCTGGTGGGTGTTGTCCCACCAGTGGTTCGAGTCCCACTGGTGGGTGTTGTCCAAAGATTGTTTATCTTCACTTGTGGTTTATGCAAGTATAGGCTTATAAGCTGGACACGAGTTCTCTCACATTGACAGTGGCTTGACGAAAATTGCAGATTGACCCCTCACTCATCTGGTGCCTTGTAAGGTCTGATGGCGTAGTGGGTTAAAGCATACTAGTTATGCCAGCTACTGGAAGGTAGTTGTGCTTTCTGGGTTCGAGTCCCACTGGTGGGTGTTGTCCAAAGATTGTTTATCTTCACTTGTGGTTTATGCAAGTATAGGCTTATAAGCTGGACACGAGTTCTCTCACATTGACAGTGGCTTGACGAAAATTGCAGATTGACCCCTCACTCATCTGGTGCCTTGTAAGGTCTGATGGCGTAGTGGGTTAAAGCATACTAGTTATGCCAGCTACTGGAAGGTAGTTGTGCTTTCTGGGTTCGAGTCCCACTGGTGGGTGTTGTCCAAAGATTGTTTATCTTCACTTGTGGTTTATGCAAGTATAGGCTTATAAGCTGGACACGAGTTCTCTCACATTGACAGTGGCTTGACGAAAATTGCAGATTGACCCCTCACTCATCTGGTGCCTTGTAAGGTCTGATGGCGTAGTGGGTTAAAGCATACTAGTTATGCCAGCTACTGGAAGGTAGTTGTGCTTTCTGGGTTCGAGTCCCACTGGTGGGTGTTGTCCAAAGATTGTTTATCTTCACTTGTGGTTTATGCAAGTATAGGCTTATAAGCTGGACACGAGTTCTCTCACATTGACAGTGGCTTGACGAAAATTGCAGATTGACCCCTCACTCATCTGGTGCCTTGTAAGGTCTGATGGCGTAGTGGGTTAAAGCATACTAGTTATGCCAGCTACTGGAAGGTAGTTGTGCTTTCTGGGTTCGAGTCCCACTGGTGGGTGTTGTCCAAAGATTGTTTATCTTCACTTGTGGTTTATGCAAGTATAGGCTTATAAGCTGGACACGAGTTCTCTCACATTGACAGTGGCTTGACGAAAATTGCAGATTGACCCCTCACTCATCTGGTGCCTTGTAAGGTCTGATGGCGTAGTGGGTTAAAGCATACTAGTTATGCCAGCTACTGGAAGGTAGTTGTGCTTTCTGGGTTCGAGTCCCACTGGTGGGTGTTGTCCAAAGATTGTTTATCTTCACTTGTGGTTTATGCAAGTATAGGCTTATAAGCTGGACACGAGTTCTCTCACATTGACAGTGGCTTGACGAAAATTGCAGATTGACCCCTCACTCATCTGGTGCCTTGTAAGGTCTGATGGCGTAGTGGGTTAAAGCATACTAGTTATGCCAGCTACTGGAAGGTAGTTGTGCTTTCTGGGTTCGAGTCCCACTGGTGGGTGTTGTCCAAAGATTGTTTATCTTCACTTGTGGTTTATGCAAGTATAGGCTTATAAGCTGGACACGAGTTCTCTCACATTGACAGTGGCTTGACGAAAATTGCAGATTGACCCCTCACTCATCTGGTGCCTTGTAAGGTCTGATGGCGTAGTGGGTTAAAGCATACTAGTTATGCCAGCTACTGGAAGGTAGTTGTGCTTTCTGGGTTCGAGTCCCACTGGTGGGTGTTGTCCAAAGATTGTTTATCTTCACTTGTGGTTTATGCAAGTATAGGCTTATAAGCTGGACACGAGTTCTCTCACATTGACAGTGGCTTGACGAAAATTGCAGATTGACCCCTCACTCATCTGGTGCCTTGTAAGGTCTGATGGCGTAGTGGGTTAAAGCATACTAGTTATGCCAGCTACTGGAAGGTAGTTGTGCTTTCTGGGTTCGAGTCCCACTGGTGGGTGTTGTCCAAAGATTGTTTATCTTCACTTGTGGTTTATGCAAGTATAGGCTTATAAGCTGGACACGAGTTCTCTCACATTGACAGTGGCTTGACGAAAATTGCAGATTGACCCCTCACTCATCTGGTGCCTTGTAAGGTCTGATGGCGTAGTGGGTTAAAGCATACTAGTTATGCCAGCTACTGGAAGGTAGTTGTGCTTTCTGGGTTCGAGTCCCACTGGTGGGTGTTGTCCAAAGATTGTTTATCTTCACTTGTGGTTTATGCAAGTATAGGCTTATAAGCTGGACACGAGTTCTCTCACATTGACAGTGGCTTGACGAAAATTGCAGATTGACCCCTCACTCATCTGGTGCCTTGTAAGGTCTGATGGCGTAGTGGGTTAAAGCATACTAGTTATGCCAGCTACTGGAAGGTAGTTGTGCTTTCTGGGTTCGAGTCCCACTGGTGGGTGTTGTCCAAAGATTGTTTATCTTCACTTGTGGTTTATGCAAGTATAGGCTTATAAGCTGGACACGAGTTCTCTCACATTGACAGTGGCTTGACGAAAATTGCAGATTGACCCCTCACTCATCTGGTGCCTTGTAAGGTCTGATGGCGTAGTGGGTTAAAGCATACTAGTTATGCCAGCTACTGGAAGGTAGTTGTGCTTTCTGGGTTCGAGTCCCACTGGTGGGTGTTGTCCAAAGATTGTTTATCTTCACTTGTGGTTTATGCAAGTATAGGCTTATAAGCTGGACACGAGTTCTCTCACATTGACAGTGGCTTGACGAAAATTGCAGATTGACCCCTCACTCATCTGGTGCCTTGTAAGGTCTGATGGCGTAGTGGGTTAAAGCATACTAGTTATGCCAGCTACTGGAAGGTAGTTGTGCTTTCTGGGTTCGAGTCCCACTGGTGGGTGTTGTCCAAAGATTGTTTATCTTCACTTGTGGTTTATGCAAGTATAGGCTTATAAGCTGGACACGAGTTCTCTCACATTGACAGTGGCTTGACGAAAATTGCAGATTGACCCCTCACTCATCTGGTGCCTTGTAAGGTCTGATGGCGTAGTGGGTTAAAGCATACTAGTTATGCCAGCTACTGGAAGGTAGTTGTGCTTTCTGGGTTCGAGTCCCACTGGTGGGTGTTGTCCAAAGATTGTTTATCTTCACTTGTGGTTTATGCAAGTATAGGCTTATAAGCTGGACACGAGTTCTCTCACATTGACAGTGGCTTGACGAAAATTGCAGATTGACCCCTCACTCATCTGGTGCCTTGTAAGGTCTGATGGCGTAGTGGGTTAAAGCATACTAGTTATGCCAGCTACTGGAAGGTAGTTGTGCTTTCTGGGTTCGAGTCCCACTGGTGGGTGTTGTCCAAAGATTGTTTATCTTCACTTGTGGTTTATGCAAGTATAGGCTTATAAGCTGGACACGAGTTCTCTCACATTGACAGTGGCTTGACGAAAATTGCAGATTGACCCCTCACTCATCTGGTGCCTTGTAAGGTCTGATGGCGTAGTGGGTTAAAGCATACTAGTTATGCCAGCTACTGGAAGGTAGTTGTGCTTTCTGGGTTCGAGTCCCACTGGTGGGTGTTGTCCAAAGATTGTTTATCTTCACTTGTGGTTTATGCAAGTATAGGCTTATAAGCTGGACACGAGTTCTCTCACATTGACAGTGGCTTGACGAAAATTGCAGATTGACCCCTCACTCATCTGGTGCCTTGTAAGGTCTGATGGCGTAGTGGGTTAAAGCATACTAGTTATGCCAGCTACTGGAAGGTAGTTGTGCTTTCTGGGTTCGAGTCCCACTGGTGGGTGTTGTCCAAAGATTGTTTATCTTCACTTGTGGTTTATGCAAGTATAGGCTTATAAGCTGGACACGAGTTCTCTCACATTGACAGTGGCTTGACGAAAATTGCAGATTGACCCCTCACTCATCTGGTGCCTTGTAAGGTCTGATGGCGTAGTGGGTTAAAGCATACTAGTTATGCCAGCTACTGGAAGGTAGTTGTGCTTTCTGGGTTCGAGTCCCACTGGTGGGTGTTGTCCAAAGATTGTTTATCTTCACTTGTGGTTTATGCAAGTATAGGCTTATAAGCTGGACACGAGTTCTCTCACATTGACAGTGGCTTGACGAAAATTGCAGATTGACCCCTCACTCATCTGGTGCCTTGTAAGGTCTGATGGCGTAGTGGGTTAAAGCATACTAGTTATGCCAGCTACTGGAAGGTAGTTGTGCTTTCTGGGTTCGAGTCCCACTGGTGGGTGTTGTCCAAAGATTGTTTATCTTCACTTGTGGTTTATGCAAGTATAGGCTTATAAGCTGGACACGAGTTCTCTCACATTGACAGTGGCTTGACGAAAATTGCAGATTGACCCCTCACTCATCTGGTGCCTTGTAAGGTCTGATGGCGTAGTGGGTTAAAGCATACTAGTTATGCCAGCTACTGGAAGGTAGTTGTGCTTTCTGGGTTCGAGTCCCACTGGTGGGTGTTGTCCAAAGATTGTTTATCTTCACTTGTGGTTTATGCAAGTATAGGCTTATAAGCTGGACACGAGTTCTCTCACATTGACAGTGGCTTGACGAAAATTGCAGATTGACCCCTCACTCATCTGGTGCCTTGTAAGGTCTGATGGCGTAGTGGGTTAAAGCATACTAGTTATGCCAGCTACTGGAAGGTAGTTGTGCTTTCTGGGTTCGAGTCCCACTGGTGGGTGTTGTCCAAAGATTGTATATATATATATATATAAGCCAAGTTTTCCTTAATTAATATATTTTCTCTAATTTGTTTCTTATGAAATGATTATTATGCTACCTATTTCATTATGTATGAGGACAATTTTTTTTTATTGGAGTTAAAATCAACGTAGATATATGACTGAACCTAATCAACCCTACCTAACCTAACCTAACCTATCTGTATAGGTTAGGTTAGGTCAGGTAGCCGTAAAAGTTAGGTTAGGTTAGGTAGGTTAGGTAGTTGAAAAACCATTAATTCATGAAAACGTGGCTTATTAGACCAATCGGGCCTTGCATAGTAGGCTGAGAAGTGAGTTCTGGCTAATAGGTACGACATATATATATATATATATATATATATATATATATATATATATATATATATATATATATATATATATATATATAAGAACTATCAACATGAATACAAACACACACACACATCCCTAGGAAGCAGCCCATAGCAGCTGTCTAACTCCCAGGTACTTATTTACTGTTAGGTGAACCAGATATAGAGAATAACCACAAAATGCTATCTTTATAAGAACTATCTTGTAAAGCCACTAGTACACGCAACATTTCAGGCAGGATATATAAAATATTATATATATATATATATATATATATATATATATATATATATATATATATATATATATATATATATATATATATATATATATATATATATATATATATATATATATATATATATATATATATATAATATTTTATATATCCTGCCTGAAATGTTGCGTGTACTAGTGGCTTTACAAGATAGTTCTTATAAAGATAGCATTTTGTGGTTATTCTCTATATCTGGTTCACCTAACAGTAAATAAGTACCTGGGAGTTAGACAGCTGCTATGGGCTGCTTCCTAGGGATGTGTGTGTGTGTTTGTATTCATGTTGAATTTTACAAAGTAGGAAGAGATGTTTGTAAAAAAAAAAAAAATCAAATATTTTTGAAAGTATAAATAGATTTGATATTTTTCTTTAATTGTTTATGTCTGCAGTCTCGCCTCCTTTATAAAATGGCATCATTCTAGCTTTTTTAAGGATATCAGGAAAAGTAAGGCACTCCAGAGATTTGTTGACTCCTTCCTAGTGTTGCCTAGCCCAGCCCAGCCTAGACAAGGCAGGCTGGGCATCCTAGCCTCACGCAGCTTAGCCCCAACCTACATGTAGCATCCCAGTCCATCTTAAGTGATCATTACCTTACTGGCTGTGTTTTCTCTTCAGCCCTGAATGTAATGTGGTGGAACATAAGCAGATACATATCAGGTCTTAGAGAATCTGTACTTCATACATTTCTTAATAATGTCTCACAAATATTTAAATAATTAAAAAAAAATTGTATAATAACTTCATATTATTTTTGCATTTTTTTTATACAAAATTTACATTTTAAAAGATTACCTCTATTTTTAGATTGATGACTTGAAGACTACAGTGCCATCCACAGCAAATCATGGTCTTAAAATATCTCCTAGCAATGACGAGACCAATTTTCACAGAGATCAAATTTTTGCTAAGCAGTAGTCACAGGTAAATATAAATTATATATATAATATTATATATATAAAATTAACTACTTCATTGCTCAAAGCACCTTTAGACATTCTGAGAGTTGTGCTATTTTATTAATTAATTAATTAGGCTATATTTTAATGTTTTGTAATGTTTTCATTACTTTTTTTCTTTTGAAATATAAATTGTTGAGTTTTGAAACATTTTGACATTAACTATACCTGAATATTTATAAACAAAAAAATACCAGAACTATGTCCTTGACAATTGCACTAAGAAGTCTTTGCCAAAATCAGGTGCTCAGTGCAGTAGTTAAAAACTTAAAAGTTGTACCACCTCTGGTGCAAGATTAGGGACCCATAGCCTCAGAGAAGAAAATAGAGAGTACTCAGAGAAGGCCTTGAATAATAGGCAGGCTGTTTGTGTGTGTTTCGACGGTAAGCTTGCTGACACCAAATGTAGTTACCTAAGTGTAGTTACAGGATTAGAGCTACGCTCGTGGTGTCCCGTCTACCCAGCACTCTTTGTCACATAATGCTTTGAAACTACTGACGGTCTTGGCCGCCACCACCTTCTCACTTAACTTGTTCCAACCGTGTACCACTCTGTATGCGAAAGGAAATTTTTTTATATTTCTTTGGCATCTTTGTTTAGTTAGTTTAAATCTATGACCTTTTGTTCTTGAAGTTCCAGGTCTCGGGAAATCTTCCCTATCGATTTTATCAATTCCTGTTACTATTTTGTACATAGTGATTTTATCACCTCTTTTTGTTGTCTTCTAGTTTTGGCATATTTAATGCCTCTGACCTCTCCACATAGCTCTTGCCCTTTAGTTCTGGGAGCCACTTAGTAGCATGTTTTTGCACCTTTTCCAGTTTGTTGATGTGCTTCTTAAGATATGGGCACCAAACAACCGCTGCATATTCTAGCCTTGGCCGAACAAAACTCGTGAACAATTTCTTTAGTATTTCGCCATCCATGTATTTAAACAAAATTCTGAAGTTAGAAAGCGTGGCATAGGCTCCTCACACAACGTTCTTTATGTGGGCCTCAAGTGATAGTTTTCTATCTAGAATCAACCCTAGACCTCTTTCTTTTATCAGAATTATATAAAGATTTCTCACATAATTTGTAGGTTGTGTGGGATCTATGTTCTATTCCACATTCCATAACATGGCATTTATTCACATTAAATTTCATTTGCCAAGTGGTGCTCCATATACTTATTTTGTCCAGGTCTTCTTGAAGGGCATGACAATCATCTAAATTTCTTATCCATCCCATTATCTTAGCATCATCAGCAAACATGTTTATATAATTCTGTATTCCAACTGGTAGATCATTTATGTAGACAATGAACATTTCTGGTGCATGTACTGTGGTACTCCACTTGTGACACTTCTCCAGTCCGATTGCCTCTGATTACTGCCCTCATTTTTCTATCAGTCAGAAAATTTTTCATCCATGTTAGAAGCTTACCTGTCACCCATCCAAAATTTTCTAGTTTCCAGAACAACCTCTTATGTGGAACTCTGTCGAAAGCCTTTTTTATGTCTAGATAGATGCAGTCGACCCAACTACCTTTTTCCTTTAAAATCTCTGTGGCTCAATCATAGAAACTGAGTAAATTCGATACACAGGATCTTCCAGATCGAAAACAATACTGTCTGTGTGATATTATATAATTTCTCTCCAGGTGTTCTACCCATTTAGTTTTTATTATTTTTTTTCAATCTTTTCACTGTTACACTTGTCAATGATTCAGGTCTATAACTGAGAGGGATGGGGTCTTCCCTGTTGCCACTTTTGTAGATTGGAACTATGTTAGCCTTTTTCCACATGTTTGCTATGACTCCTGTACACAGGGATGCCTGAAAGATTAGGTGAAGTGGAAGGCTGAGCTCAGATGCACATTCTCTCAGAACCCATGGTGAAACTCCATCTGGACCAACTGCTTTGTTCTTACTTAGCTCCTTTAGCATATTTTCCACTTCATCTCTAGACACCTCTATACGCTCTACGATGTTCTCAGAAATTCTTATTGTGTCTGGTTCTCTTAAGATTTCATTTTGTATAAACACACTTTGGAACTTTTGGTTTAATGTTTCACACATTGCATTATCATTTTCTGTGAATCTGTTTCCTATTTTCAACCTCTGGATATTATCCGTTACCTGCAATTTGTTGTTTATGAATTTGTAGAATAGGCCCAGTTCTGTTTTACATTTATCCATTATCCCTTTTTAAAAATTTATTTCTGCCTCTCCCCTTACTGCTGTATAGTTGTTTCTCGCATCTTTGTATCGCTGGTATGATTGGGGGTTTGGCTTCTTTCTATGTTGATACCTGCTTGATGGGGTTCGGCTCTTCTACTCCCCAAGCCCGGCCCGAGGCCAGGCTCGACTTGTGAGAGTTTGGTCCACCAGGCTGTTGCTTGGAGCGGCCCGCAGGGCCACATACCCACCACAGCCCGGCTGATCCGGAACTTCTCTTAGAAAACAGTCCAGTTTTCTCCTGAAGATGTCCACGGTTGTTCCGGCAATATTTCTTATAGTCGCTGGGAGGACGTTGAACAACCGCGGACCTCTGATGTTTATACAGTGCTCTCTGATTGTGCCTGTGGCACCTCTGCTCTTCACTGGTTCAATCTTGCATTTTTTTCCATATCGTTCACTCCAGTACGTTGTTATTTAACTGTGTAGATTTGGGACCTGGCCCTCCAGTATCTTCCATGTGTATATTATTTGGTATCTCTCTCGTCTCCTTTCTAGAGAGTACATTTGGAGAGCTTTGAGACGATCCCAATAATTTAGGTGTTTTATCTCGTCTATGCGTGCCGTATATGTTCTCTGTATTCCCTCTATTTCAGCAATCTCTCCTGCTCTGAAGGGGGAAGTGAATACTGAGCAGTACTCGAGACGGGACAACATAAGTGACTTGAAGAGTACAACCATTGTGATGGGATCCCTGGATTTGAAAGTTCTCATAATCCATCCGATCATTTTTCTGGCTGACGCAATATTTGCTTGGTTATGCTCCCTAAACATTAATACCGTCGGACATCATTATTCCCAAATCCTTGACATGCTGTTTTTCTACTATGGGAAGATTCGATTGTGTTTTGTACCCTGTATTATGTTTCAGATCCTCATTTTTGCCATACCTGAAATTTATCACTGTTAAACATCATGTTATTTTCTGCTGCCCAATCGAAAACTTTGTTGACATCTGCTTGTAGTTTTTCAATGTCTTTCATTCCATTTTTGTGTCTTTTGGTCTGTGGCCCTCTCTCAATTTCTGTTGAACCAATCCTGTTTTCTGGCCCTGCATCTCTGTTTTGGTATGAATGTTTGTGTGCCTTCATTGTATATTTTGCAAAATTTGGCATACATTTAATTTACTTCCCTGTCTAGCAACAAGTCTGCCTAATTACTTATTAAAAAAAATTTGAAGTTCCCCATAGTGACCTCTCTCTCTTGAAATCAAGTTTATCAACTGTTTCAATGTCCCCATTTTCTGTGTGTGTGTGTTTGGAGGCTAAGCTTGCTGATACCATGTGTGTGTGTGTTTGGAGGCTAAGCTTGCTGGTACCATGTGTGTGTGTGTGTGTTTGGAGGCTAAGCTTGCTGATACCATGTGTGTGTTTGTTTGGAGGCTAAGCTTGCTGATACCGTGTGTGTCTGTGTTTGGAGGCTAAGCTTGCTGATACCATGTATGTGTGTGTGTGTGTGTGTTTGGAGGCTAAGCTTGCTGATGCCGTTTGTGTGTGTGTGTGTGTGTGTGTGTTTAGAGGCTAAGCTTGATGGTACCATGTGTGTATTTGGAGGCTAAGCTTGCTGATACCATGTGTGTGTGTGTGTTTGGAGGCTAAGCTTGCTGATGCCATGTGTGTGTGTGTGTGTTTGGAGGCTAAGCTTGCTGATACCATGTGTGTGTGTGTGTGTTTGGAGGCTAAGCTTGCTGATACCATGTGTGTGTGTGTGTGTGTGTGTTTGGAGGCTAAGCTTGCTGATACCGTTTGTGTGTGTGTGTGTGTGTTTAGAGGCTAAGCTTGCTGATACCATGTGTGTATTTGGAGGCTAAGCTTGCTGATACCATGTGTGTGTGTGTTTGGAGGCTAAGCTTGCTGATACCATGTGTGTGTGTGTGTTTGGAGGCTAAGTTTGCTAACACCGTGTGTGTACTCACCTGTTTAAATAATAATAGGGGGTGTGTACCACCTCTGGTGCAATTGTAGGGACCCACAGCCTTGAAGAAAATAGAGTATTCAGAGAAGACCTTGTGGATTCTCACTGAACACTAATCTTTTCTTCTCCTATCACCCCTCTTATTTTGTTTTATGCTGTATTCTATTATATATCATATAAATACATAGCCAAATGGCAATATTTATTATGTCTATACAAAAAGAAGACATCCACTTTATTTTTTTTTATCTCCTTTGTTTCTATGTGGATTTTGTTGTGACTAATGATTCTCCTCCTTCCCATCAACAGGTCTTCCTCACTGGGCTTGCTCGGCTTTTGTGTTACTGTGAGGGTGCCATCATCGTTTACCCTTCAAGACTGACTCATGCTGGCATTGCATTTGTGGACTTCCCTTCACAGTAAACAGTCCTTCTCCATATGGTGATTGTCCAGGGCAAGCAGGGTGTGACTGCCATCTTGGAGAAGCAGGGTCTTTTAATATGAAGAATCTTCCGTCTTCTCTACTTACGCCAGCTTGTGGCGGCCTTGCATTCTTGTTACTTCATGGCCCTTGGGCATTTTTTATTTATTTTACATAATAAATTTTTTTATTAATACCCGTGTTTCACAAGAGATCCTTAACATTTTAAGCACCAATTGTATTGACTAATGTACGTCTTGCAACCTTTAAGACATAAATAGACAAGACATAGATAAATGAGTGAATAATACTGAGTGACTAGGTTAGGGCGAGGAACATAGTACAGTGTCTGGCTTTGGAAGAATGCCTACTGTTTTAGAAACCTTATTGCCATGATCATAATCGTATGGGTTAAAAAGCATTTGTTGTCACTCCTACACTGTGGCTTGTTGAGCTTGAAACCTTTGCTCCTTGTTCGTGTTACATCTGACCTTTTGAAGAAATTGTATGAATCAATATCCTCCAAATTGTTCAGTATTTTAAAGGTTTCGCTCTATTACTCTCTCATTTGCATATATCTAAGCATATAGATTTAGATTAGATTTTTTAGTCAGGTAAAGGTACATACATTGCAGATGAGTTACAAAGGGAAAGACATTGACTAGAGTTCACTAGCTCTATTGGAAGAGAAACGTCTGCAAGACAAGTGTGGGCAAAAATTAAGGTAGCAGCGGCTCACAACGACCCCCAACGGCTTCATTTTGTATCTTCTCCAACTTGCCCATCCTACCTTTACCAAAACAAGAAATGGCAGGTGCAGCATAATCAATAAGAAATCTTACAGTACTCAAGTACATCATTCGTAGCACTTGGACTCCCACTCCTTTCCACAGCATGCCAAGGCCTTCAGAGGTTGTAATCTCTTCCGACATTGACTCAACAGTCTGTTCATCTCAGTTTCCAAACTCTCATAGGTATATCCAACATATATGCCTAAATATTTATATATATTAACTAGATTTTTACCGTTTATTTCCAATATAATGGGCCTCCGACTTCTACATTCAAACTTTAGTTTTGTCTTCATTAACCACTAGTCCCATGTGGTGACACTGGTTTCCGAAATTGTCCAACACTGTTTGAATCTTTGAAATATCTTTGCCCTGAAACAAAATATCATCAGCATATATGATTGGAGTTACCCAATTTGAGTATTTCTCAGATGCTATCTTATTCATTAGTACATTAAACAGGGTGAGACTCAACACTCCTCCCTGAGGTGTGCAGAGTTCTTGACCTTGATACCTTGAACCATACAACCTTGATACCACACCTGAGCCTTCCTTTCCTGAAGATAATCCCCTATCCAGCGCAATAATCTCCCTTCAACACCAAGACCAGCTAATTCATATAAAATAACCTCTTTGTTGGCTTTATCAAAAGCTCCTTATAAATCAATAAAAATTCTATAATAATCATTACCATTAGCTAGACATTTAATAATACAGTCAGAGGTACTTTTTCCTCTGAGGAACCCGAAAAATTATTAGACAGCTGATCACCTATTATATACAAAAGTTTATTTAAAATGATCCTCTCCATCATTTTACAAAAACACGAGGTTAAAGACACAGGTAAAGACACCAACATGGGTTCAGAGATGGTAAATCGTGCCTCACAGGGTTAATAGAATTTTATGACCAGGCAACGAAAATTAGGCAGGAAAGAGAAGGGTGGGCCGACTGCATTTTCCTGGATTGCCAAAAAGCCTTCGACACAGTACCCCATAAAAGGCTGTTAAAAAAGTTGGAGCAACAGGCAGGAGTAAAAGGGAAGGTGCTCCAGTGGATAAGGGAGTACTTAAGCAACAGGAAACAGCGAGTAACGGTGAGGGGGAAGACATCAGAGTGGCGAGATGTCACCAGCGGAGTCCCACAGGGCTCAGTACTTGGACCCATCCTGTTTCTAATATATGTGAACGATCTTCCAGAGGGTATAGACTCATTCCTCTCGATGTTTGCTGATGATGCAAAAATTATGAGAAGAATCAAGACGGATGAAGATAGACAGAGACTACAGGATGACCTGGATAAACTGGAGGAATGGTCTAGAAAATGGCTGCTGAAGTTCAACTCTGGAAAGTGTAAGATGATGAAATTAGGCGAAGGGAGCAGGAGGCTGAACACAAGGTATCATCTGGGAGGGGAAATCCTGCAAGAATCAAATAGAGAGAAGGATCTGGGGGTTGATATCACACCGAACCTGTCCCCAGAGGCCCACATCAAAAGAATATCATCAGCGGCATATGCTAGACTGGCCAACATAAGAACTGCCTTCAGAAACTTGTGTAAGGAATCTTTCAGAACCCTGTATACCACTTATGTAAGACCAATCCTGGAGTATGCAGCTCCAGCCTGGAGTCCATACCTAGTTAAACACAAGACAAAGTTAGAGAAGATTCAGCGGTATGCCACCAGGCTCGTCCCGGAACTGAGAGGATTGAGCTACGAGGAAAGGCTAAAGGAGCTGAACCTCACATCCCTGGAAAACAGAAGAGTAAGGGGAGACATGATAACCACCTACAAAATTCTCAGGGGAATTGACAGGGTGGACAAAGACAAACTCTTCAGCACGGGTGGGACACGAACAAGGGGACACAGGTGGAAACTTAGTACCCAGATGAGCCACAGAGACGTTAGAAAGAATTTTTTCAGTGTCAGAGTAGTTAATAAATGGAATGCACTAGGAAGTGATGTGGTGGAGGCTGACTCCATACACAGTTTCAAATGTAGGTATGATAGAGCCCAGTAGGCTCAGGAATCTGTACACCAGTTGATTGACAGTTAAGAGGCGGGACCAAAGAACCAAAGCTCAACCCCCGCAAGCACAATTAGGTGAGTACAATTAGGTGAGTACAGGTCTGTACTCTCCATTGGCTTTAGGGACTAGGATGATCATAGTTCTTTCATTTACTGGGAATTCTGGCCTCTTTATAACTAATATTAAAGAGGTCTAACAGCGGGCTTTTCGTCATAATGGCAAGTTCATTAAGTATTTCATAAGTTACTCCATCCTCCCCAGGTGCGGTAGATTTCCCAACTTTAATCGCCGTTATTAGTTCTTCTCTGGTAATACCTGTGCAAGTGACATCACCACTGTTACCTGCTGTAAGTATAAAATCCTTTCTTAGATCTTTCCAAGAATCAAACGACTCTCTCGTTACAGCGGGTAATTAAATGAACTAAGTTTGGCAGCTTCCGCCCATTTATTTACGAGACCTTTTGCAATTCCTTACGGGTCAGGATGTGCAACAAAATTATGCTTTTTACCCCTTATTTCATTTATGTCTTGCCAGATTTCCTTCAAGTTTGTTACTCCCAACTTTCTCTGCAAACTCCTGCCAATACTTGCTCTAAATTTCCTTTCTCTTCTCCGCACACTTTTATGGGGGGATGCTTTTCTATACCAGATGTTTTCCGGTTCAATGTTGCATTAAATACATCTACCTCCTTAATTAAATCTTAATAAAATGCTTCTGCCGAAACTGGCTTATAAATATCATACCAAGACTTAATATGACCAACAAGACCCCTTAATTCTCCCCTTATTAAACTTTAAGCTTTTCCTCTGAAGGCAGGCATGCTTTTTATCTAGTTTAAGCTGTATTTGTAATGCAAAATCTCTTAGCATTTCATCCACAGTAAGACAATTCTCCTCTATGCCCTCAGCATTTATCAAACAAGCATAATCTAATCTCCCTCCCCTCAGATGAGTAGGAGAGGACTCGCCCAGCAGTTGAACATCTTCATGTTCAACATGTTCATCTTCATGTTCAGATTGTTACCATCCCTATCCCCAGTTTCCTGGAGTGCTGCTATGTTAATATTCTCTCTAAGAGTATAATAGTGTACATCCACCGCTCTAGTTTTTAATCCATTAACGTTCCAAGATAATATTATCAATCTACTTTCATCCATGAACTCCGTAATATTTTTTCTTTCTCCTCACTTGCACAACTACTACTAACATCGAAGGTAATAGTATTCATATCTATTTTCTTTGTTATTTCTGTATACCTTTTTACTTTAACGAAGGTACCCCCCAGGTGTAGGGAGGAATGATCTTTTCCAGGTATATTTTGAAAATCAGCATCGTTTTGCCACGTACCGCTTCGGTGGGAAGGCGGTTCCATGAGTTAATAACTCTGTGGGTGAAAAAGTATCTCCTGTAACTGGTAACTGGCTATTCAGACGAAGGACTTCGGGTAGATGTAGTTTACATGGACCTGAACAACGGTCGTAGTCTGCTGTCTGCTCTGTGTCGAGGCTGTAGCGTCTTGGGTCGATTAGAACTGTACACGCCAAGTGCTACATTCTTGACTGGAGATTGTACTGTGTGCTATTCGATTGATTGATGAAGATTAAGCCACCCAAGAGGTGACACGGGCATGAATACCCCGTAAGTGGTGGCCCTTTTGAGCCATTACCAATATCAAGAGCTGATACTGGAGATCTGTGGAGGTGCAACTGCACCCTGCGTGACGGGAGATGTCTCCCGTGTGGTGTGTGCTATTCTGGTTTATTTATAAAGATTAAGCCACCCAAGAGGTGGCACGGGCATGAATAGCCCGTAATGTGCTATTCTCAAGTCGCTTGCTTATGTACGGTGACGACACCTCACAGTAAGATATAGAAGGGTGGAAAACCGTTACCTGTAAATAGGGATAGGATTAATGCTTGTGTAATTAGTTATGCCATTATGATGATGAGATAATGGAATATAAGGATTACTCGATCACTACATCACCTTCAACTATTACTAGGGGAACTATTCCATGGTCCAGCGATTTTCTGAAAAGGAGTTTCACTGGCAAGCATAGTGAATTAAGAGCATAAGAATAAAGGTAACTGCAGAAGGCCTATTTGCCCATACGAGGCAGCTCCTATCTATAACCACCCAAACCCACTCATATACATGTTCAACCCACGCTTGAAACAATCGAGGGACCCCACCTCCACCACGTTACGCGGTAATTGGTTCCACAAATCAACAACCCTGTTGCCAAACCAGTATTTACCCAAGTCTTTCCTAAATCTAAACTTATCCAATTTATACCCATTGTTTTGTGTTCTGTCATGTGTTGATACTTTTAATACCCTACTAATATCCCCTTTGTTATGTCCATTCATCCACTTGTAAACCTCTATCATATCACCCCTAACTCTTCGCTTTTCCAGTGAATGCAATTTAAGCTTTGTTAATCTTTCTTCATATAAAAGATTTCTATTTTGGGGAATTAACTTAGTCACCCTACTCTAGACACGTTCAAGTGAATTTATATTCATTCTATAATATGGCGACCAAAACTGAACTGCATAATGTAAATGGGGCCTAACCAGAGCAAGATATAGCTGAAGAACCACACCAGGTGTCTTGTTACTAACACTTCGATTAATAAATCCCAGTGTCCTATTTGCCTTATTACGAGCATTCATGCATTGATCCTTTTGTTTTAAATTCTTACTAATCATAACTCCCAGATCCCTTTCACAATCCGACTTCGCAATCTCAACACCATCTAGCTCGTATCTTGTAACTATCATCATTACCTAGTCTCAAAACTTTACATTTATCAGCATTAAACTGCATCTGTCAATCTTTTGACCATTTCAAAACCCTATTTAGATCAACTTGAAGTGATAGTAAGTCTTCTTCCGTGTTAATTTCCCTACCTATTTTTGTATCATCTGCAAATTTGCAAATGTTGATACTCAACATAAGAACACAAGAACAAAGGCAACTGCAGAAGGCCCACCGGCCCATACGAAGCAGCTCCTACCTACAACCACCCAATTAATTTGCCAGTTCCTTTACGACTTGGGACTTAAATCCATTTACACTTTGGGCTTCTGAGTCTTTTAGTTTGTCAATGCTCTTCCTGATTGTGTCGCGTGTAATTGGTATTTCTCTTAATTCATTCTCCTTACCTCCGACAAACATTTGTGTTGGTAATGGGATGTCATTCAAGCTTTCTAGTGTGAACACTGATGTTAGGTATTCATTGAGAGTGTTTGCCGCCCTTTTATGATACAACTTAAAATTGTTAGTCTCATCTTTTATGGGTCCTACGGAGTCAGTTCTTTGTTTGGGTTTTACTTCGTATATACTTGCCCGAAACGCTATGCGTATTAGTGGCTTTAGGTATTGTATTTTAAATTTTAAAATTTTGCCCCGAGGTGCGAGTTTATTGGGAGTACTTAGCTGTATCATTAGCAAGGTAATTAACTATAGTTTGCTGTCCTCCGTCCTTTAACAAATCCATTGACCCCTCCCCTAACCTACCTATTTTGTGCAATAGTCGGTTTAGGATGATCCTTTCAAGCATCTTCCAAGTGCATTACATGAGACTGATAGGTCTATAATTGCCAGGGTCATTGGGTTTCGGTATTGGGACCATTATTGCATGTTTCCATTGTGTGGGCAACACTCCACATAGGAATGACTTGTTAAACAGGTGGAGTAGTGGATTGCCAGACACTTCACACAGTGCATTGAGTATGTCGTAGGTGACGCCATCTTCACCAGGTGCTGTACTTTTACCCTTTTCATAGCCCCCTTTACTTCCTTGGCTGTAATTGGTTCCCCATACTCGTCATCACTAGATTGTGCTCTTGTTATCCTAATCCTTCTGTCATTATGTCGGAGGAGCTGTTCCCTGCTTACTTCTGCAGGGAGGGAGGAGGATGATGCTGCATCACTCCACTTGTGAATTAGTTCTTCAGCCTTACCCTGGGGGTCGTTGTGAGCCGCAGGCCGGGCTCTGCTCCCCTTAGCTACCTTAATTTTTGCCCACACTTGTCTTGCAGACGTTTCTCTTCCAATAGAGCTAGTGAACTCTAGTCATTGTCTTTCCCTTTGTAACTCATCTGCAATGTATGTACCTTTACCTGACTAAAAAATCTAATCTAAATCTATATCTAATCTATATGCTTAGATATATGCAAATGAGAGAGTAATAGAGCGAAACCTTTAAAATACTGAACAATTTGGAGGATATTGATTCATACAATTTCTTCAAAAGGTCAGATGTAACACGAACAAGGAGTAAAGGTTTCAAGCTCAACAAGCCACAGTGTAGGAGTGACAACAAATGCTTTTTAACCCATACGATTATGATCATGGCAATAAGGTTTCTAAAACAGTAGGCATTCTTCCAAAGCCAGACACTGTACTATGTTCCTCGCCCTAACCTAGTCACTCAGTATTATTCACTCATTTATCTATGTCTTGTCTATTTATGTCTTAAAGGTTACAAGACGTACATTAGTCAATACAATTGGTGCTTAAAATGTTAAGGATCTCTTGTGAAACACGGGTATTAATAAAAAAATTTATTATGTAAAATAAATAAAAAATGCCCAAGGGCCATGAAGTAACAAGAATGCAAGGCCGCCACAAGCTGGCGTAAGTAGAGAAGACGGAAGATTCTTCATATTAAAAGACCCTGCTTCTCCAAGATGGCAGTCACACCCTGCTTGCCCTGGACAATCACCATATGGAGAAGGACTGTTTACTGTGAAGGGAAGTCCACAAATGCAATGCCAGCATGAGTCAGTCTTGAAGGGTAAACGATGATGGCACCCTCACAGTAACACTAAAGCCGAGCAAGCCCAGTGAGGAAGACCTGTTGATGGGAAGGAGGAGAATCATTAGTCACAACAAAATCCACATAGAAACAAAGGAGAGAAAAAAAATAAAGTGGATGTCTTCTTTTTGTATAGACATAATAAATATTGCCATTTGGCTATGTATTTATATGATATATAATAGAATACAGCATAAAACAAAATAAGAGGGGTGATAGGAGAAGAAAAGATTTGTGTTCAGTGAGAATCCACAAGGTCTTCTCTGAATACTCTATTTTCTTCAAGGCTGTGGGTCCCTACAATTGCACCAGAGGTGGTACACACCCCTATTATTATTTAAACAGGTGAGTACACACACGGTGTTAGCAAACTTAGCCTCCAAACACACACACACACATGGTATCAGCAAGCTTAGCCTCCAAATACACACATGGTATCAGCAAGCTTAGCCTCTAAACACACACACACACACACAAACGGTATCAGCAAGCTTAGCCTCCAAACACACACACACACACACACACATACATGGTATCAGCAAGCTTAGCCTCCAAACACAGACACACACGGTATCAGCAAGCTTAGCCTCCAAACACACACACACACATGGTATCAGCAAGCTTAGCCTCCAAACACACACACACACACATGGTATCAGCAAGCTTAGCCTCCAAACACACACACACACACACACACACATGGTATCAGCAAGCTTAGCCTCCAAACACACACTCACATGGTATCAGCAAGCTTAGCCTCCAAACACACACACACAGAAAATGGGGACATTGAAACAGTTGATAAACTTGATTTCAAGAGAGAGAGGTCACTATGGGGAACTTCAAATTTTTTTTAATAAGTAATTAGGCAGACTTGTTGCTAGACAGGGAAGTAAATTAAATGTATGCCAAATTTTGCAAAATATACAATGAAGGCACACAAACATTCATACCAAAACAGAGATGCAGGGCCAGAAAACAGGATTGGTTCAACAGAAATTGAGAGAGGGCCACAGACCAAAAGACACAAAAATGGAATGAAAGACATTGAAAAACTACAAGCAGATGTCAACAAAGTTATCGATTGGGCAGCAGAAAATAACATGATGTTTAACAGTGATAAATTTCAGGTATGGCAAAAATGAGGATCTGAAACATAATACAGGGTACAAAACACAATCGAATCTTCCCATAGTAGAAAAACAGCATGTCAAGGATTTGGGAATAATGATGTCCGACGATCTAATGTTTAGGGAGCATAACCAAGCAAATATTGCGTCGGCCACAAAAATGATCGGATGGATTATGAGAACTTTCAAATCCAGGGATCCCATCACAATGGTTGTACTCTTCAAGTCACTTATGTTGTCCCGTCTCGAGTACTGCTCAGTATTCACTTTCCCCTTCAGAGCACGGTTGCACGGTTGTTCCTGCCGGAACAACCGTGGACATCTTCAGGAGAAAACTGGACTGTTTTCTAAGAGAAGTTCCGGATCAGCCGGGATGTTGTGGGTATGTGGCCCTGCGGGCCGCTCCAAGCAACAGCCTGGTGGACCAAACTTTCACAAGTCAAGCCTGGCCTCGGGCCGGGCTTGGGGAGTAGAAGAGCAGAACCCCATCAAGCAGGTATCAAAATAGAAAGAAGCCAAACCCCCAATCATACCAGCGATACAAAGATGCGAGAAACAACTATACAGCAGTAAGGGAAGAGGCGGAAAGAAATTTTTAAAAAGGGATAATGGATAAATCTAAAACAGAACTGGGCCTATTCTACAAATTCATAAACAACAAATTGCAGGTAACGGATAATATCCAGAGGTTGAAAATAGGAAACAGATTCACAGAAAATGATAATGCAATGTGTGAAACATTAAACCAAAAGTTCCAAAGTGTGTTTATACAAAATGAAATCTTAAGAGAACCAGACACAATAAGAATTTCTGAGAACATCGTAGAGCGTATAGAGGTGTCTAGAGATGAAGTGGAAAATATGCTAAAGTAGCTAAGTAAGAACAAAGCAGTTGGTCCAGATGGAGTTTCACCATGGGTTCTGAGAGAATGTGCATCTGAGCTCAGCCTTCCACTTCACCTAATCTTTCAGGCATCCCTGTGTACAGGAGTCATAGCAAACATGTGGAAAAAGGCTAACATAGTTCCAATCTACAAAAGTGGCAACAGGGAAGACCCCACCTCTCTCAGTTATAGACCTGAATCATTGACAAGTGTAACAGTAAAAGGATTGAAAACAAAAAAAAAATAATAAAAACTAAATGGGTAGAACACCTTGAGAGAAATTATATAATATCACACTGACAGTATTGTTTTTGATCTGGAAGATCCTGTGTATCGAATTTACTCAGTTTCTATGATTGAGCCACAGAGATTTTAAAGGAAAAAGGTAGTTGGGTCGACTGCATCTATCTAGACATAAAAAAGGCTTTCGACAGAGTTCCACATAAGAGGTTGTTTTGGAAACTAGAAAATTTTGGATGGGTGACAGGTAAGCTTCTAACATGGATGAAAAATTTTCTGACTGATAGAAAAATGAGAGCAGTAATCAGAGGCAATCGGACTGGAGAAGTGTCACAAGTGGAGTACCACAGTACATGCACCAGAAATGTTCATTGTCTACATAAATGATCTACCAGTAGGAATACAGAATTATATAAACATGTTTGCTGATGATGCTAAGATAATGGGATGGATAAGAAATTTAGATGATTGTCATGCCCTTCAAGAAAACCTGGACAAAATAAATATATGGAGCACCACTTGGCAAATGAAATTTAATGTGAATAAATGCCATGTTATGGAATGTGGAATAGAACATAGATCCCACACAACCTACAAATTATGTGAGAAATCTTTATATAATTCTGATAAAAGAAAGAGGTCTAGGGTTGATTCTAGATAGAAAACTATCACTTGAGGCCCACATAAAGAACGTTGTGTGAGGAGCCTATGCCACGCTTTCTAACTTCAGAATTTTGTTTAAATACATGGATGGCGAAATACTAAAGAAATTGTTCACGAGTTTTGTTCGGCCAAGGCTAGAATATGCAGCGGTTGTTTGGTGCCCATATCTTAAGAAGCACATCAACAAACTGGAAAAGGTGCAAAAACATGCTACTAAGTGGCTCCCAGAACTAAAGGGCAAGAGCTATGTGGAGAGGTCAGAGGCATTAAATATGCCAATACTAGAAGACAACAAAAAGAGGTGATAAAATCACTATGTACAAAATAGTAACAGGAATTGATAAAATCAATAGGGAAGATTTCCCGAGACCTGGAACTTCAAGAACAAAAGGTCATAGATTTAAACTAACTAAACAAAGATGCCAAAGAAATATAAAAAAAATTCCTTTCGCATACAGAGTGGTACACGGTTGGAACAAGTTAAGTGAGAAGGTGGTGGCGGCCAAGACCGTCAGTAGTTTCAAAGCATTATGTGACAAAGAATGCTGGGTAGACGGGACACCACGAGCGTAGCTCTAATCCTGTAACTACACTTAGGTAACTACATTTGGTGTCAGCAAGCTTACCGTCGAAACACACACAAACAGCCTGCCTATTATTCAAGGCCTTCTCTGAGTACTCTCTATTTTCTTCTCTGAGGCTATGGGTCCCTAATCTTGCACCAGAGGTGGTACAACTTTTAAGTTTTTAACTACTGCACTGAGCACCTGATTTTGGCAAAGACTTCTTAGTGCAATTGTCAAGGACATAGTTCTGGTATTTTTTTGTTTATAAATATTCAGGTATAGTTAATGTCAAAATGTTTCAAAACTCAACAATTTATATTTCAAAAGAAAAAAGTAATGAAAACATTACAAAACATTAAAATATAGCCTAATTAATTAATTAATAAAATAGCACAACTCTCAGAATGTCTAAAGGTGCTTTGAGCAATGAAGTAGTTAATTTTATATATATAATATTATATATATAATTTATATTTACCTGTGACTACTGCTTAGCAAAAATTTGATCTCTGTGAAAATTGGTCTCGTCATTGCTAGGAGATATTTTAAGACCATGATTTGCTGTGGATGGCACTGTAGTCTTCAAGTCATCAATCTAAAAATAGAGGTAATCTTTTAAAATGTAAATTTTGTATAAAAAAAAATGCAAAAATAAATTGCAAGAATAATATGAAGTTATTATACAATTTTTTTTTAATTATTTAAATATTTGTGAGACATTATTAAGAAATGTATGAAGTACAGATTCTCTAAGACCTGATATGTATCTGCTTATGTTCCACCACATTACATTCAGGGCTGAAGAGAAAACACAGCCAGTAAGGTAATGATCACTTAGGATGGACTGGGATGCTACATGTAGGTGGGGGCTAAGCTGCGTGAGGCTAGGATGCCCAGCCTGCCTTGTCTAGGCTGGGCTGGGCTGGGCAACACTAGGAAGGAGTCAACAAATCTCTGGAGTGCCTTACTTTTCCTGATATCCTTAAAAAAGCAAGAATGATGCCATTTTATAAAGGAGGCGAGACAGCTGAAATAAACAATTAGAGAAAAATATCAAATCTACTTATACTTTCAAAAATATTTGATTTTTTTTTTTACAAACATCTCTTCCTACTTTGTAAAATTCAACATGAATACAAACACACACACACATCCCTAGGAAGCAGCCCATAGCAGCTGTCTAACTCCCAGGTACTTATTTACTGTTAGGTGAACCAGATATAGAGAATAACCACAAAATCTTGTAAAGCCACTAGTACACGCAGCATTTCAGGAAGGATATATAATATTAATATTATATATATATATATATATATATATATATATATATATATATATATATATATATATATATATATATATATATATATATATATATATATATATATATACATATACATATATATATATATATATATATATATATATATATATATATATATATATATATATATATATATATATATATATATATGTAACTGAAAACTCACACCCCAGAAGTGACTCGAACCCATATGCTATGCCCAAGATTACCATCCGAGTGCCAGCGGGGAAGTGGGTCAAATAGCCTCGGCTATCACTTCCTTATGTCTGGTCGTGATGGTCAAGCGGATTAAGGCGTCCCTGTACATACCAGTTGCGTTGCTCCTGGCAGTATTGGGTTCGAGTCACTTCTGGGGTGTGAGTTTTCAGTTGCATATTGGAGGAATGATTTTTTTTTAATTTAATTTATATAAAAAATTATTCCTTCTGAAGATGTATTAATATATGAAAGTACTTAAGGAAATTCCTGTTTCAATTCTTCCTCCGTGGTCTGACACTGTCACATTTTTCATCAAGTGTTAATTTTTGTGATTTACACACACGTGGCATGTTTACACACACATTATTTATATTATATATATATATATATATATATATATATATATATATATATATATATATATATATATATATATATATATATATATGTCGTACCTAATAGCCAGAACGCACTTCTCTGCCTACTATGCAAGGCCCGATTTGCCTAATAAGCCAAGTTTTTATGAATTAATTGTTTTTCGACTACCTAACCAAACGTAACCTAACTTTTTCAGCTACCTAACCTAACCTAAAAAGATAGGTTAGGTTAGGTTAGGTTAGGTAGGGTTGGTTAGGTTTGGTCATATATCTACGTTAATTTTAACTCCAATAAAAAAATATTGACCTCATACATAATGAAATGGGTAGCTTTATCATCTCATAAGAAAAAAAATTGAGAAAATATAATAATTCAGGAAAACTTGGCTTATTAGGCAAATCAGGCTTTGCATAGTAGGCCGAGAAGTGTGTTCTGGCTACTAGGTACGACATATATATATATATATATGTATATATATATATATATATATATATATATATATATATATATATATATATATATATATATATATATATATATATATATATATATATAACCCTCAACCCTATAAGTGGAGGGTTCCTACAAACTCAACCAGAGGTGGTACCCTCTATATATTAATAAAAAGGCAAGGCTATGCTAAATCTAGGCAGGGATTGGCTTGGCTAAGCTGGTCAGGGCTTGGCTAGGGTAGGAAGGACTGGTCATGTTTAAAAGCAAGGCAGGGTTAGGCTAGGCAAGACTAGGTAAGGGTATATTGGGATAGGCTTGGCTACGGTAGGCTAGGAAGAGGTAAACTAGGATAAGCAAGGCTGTGCAAGCACTATGCACAGCTAGAATGAACTATGCTAAGATGGTTTAAGCTGGGCTAGGTTAGGATAAGCTGAGTCATGCAGGGCCCCGATTGACCAGTTGAGTCTAATAGTCTAACCTTCTAGCTAGTTTGCTGACCTAAGAGTGTAAATGCCTAGCCCCTAACCTGAGATATATACAAGAGTTGTTTCATTCTTGTACAGCCACTACTACGAGTATCGTTTCGGGCATGTCCCTGGAATACAATCCCCCCCCGCGAAGAATCGTTTTTTCATCCAAGTACACATTTTACTGTTGCGTTAAACAGAGGCTACAGTTAAGGAATTGCGCCCAGTAAATCCTCCCCGGCCAGGATACGAACCCATGACATAGCGCTCGCGGAACGTCAGGCGAGTGTCCTACCACTACACCACCTGCTGCAATATTATTATAAAAGAAATATTACTTAATATAATCGTAAATACTAAATACCTGTTGTGTTGATTTAGGGGCGACGACGATCGTGGGATCGGATGCGAGCCACAGGTGGCCTACACCATGCTTTCTAAGGCGTCCCTCTCATAACAAAAACAAATCCGTGCATTCATACACAAACAGAGATCCCGTGGTTATGCGAATACTTGCAATTCTTTTACTTAAAATAATAACAATTAGATTAATAATAATTAACATAATTTTTACTCAAGATTCATAAAAATCATTAATACTAATTTAAAAGAAGATTTATAAGACATCTAAAAACAGATATACAGACTTTGTGTGATATTTATTTCAACATTATATATTAATAGAATGTTGTAACTATTATTTTTAAATATTAGGTTGTTTCCAGCTACGTATATCGCATATAAACGTTGCAAAAAGATTTTAGACTGAATTAACACATTACACATTTATGGAGTAATTAACAACTAAACAATCTTTATTTTCATTGCAGAACATATATCAGAGCATACTAGTGACTCATACATTTAAAATAGTGTGATTTTTAAACAATTCGGTTGTAAACCCGCAGAACCGCCTACCCGCCAAAGACGTAACATAAGAAATGGTATGTAATTCATTATTTTAAATTACATATATAATCATTAATAATATTCGGCAGCTATCGAGGTTCTCCATAGGTAAATTCCTGTACTCTAACAAGATGCTACTTGCTGTTTAGCTGTTTAAATTCTTGGAAAATTGTAATGACCAGCGACATAAAATATAACAATGAAATAATAGCAGGTAACTGTAGGTGAACGAAAAATTAAATTCCAAATTGATTAGATGTTTTTCTAAATATAAAGATCGACCTGAAGGAATTTTATGAATTATGGACTAATTAAACAAAAAAATAGGTAATTTTACTTGAAGAACAGATACCAGAGAATAGTTAGTGAGTACATTAATATTGTATAATGGGAGAAAGCCCCTGGTAGCCGCGAATTCAAATAACCACCTACATTAATTGATAACTAGGAAATAGTATCTGGAAACTTTATCTGAACGAAAACACAATACCAATTTGTTGAAATGTTTTTCTTAATATAAAGATCAACAGTAAGGAATCTTATTCATTATGGACAAATTAACAAAAAAAACGATAATTTTCATTGAGGACCATATATTAGAGCATACTTAGTCACTTATATATTAAAAGTATTGTGTATTTTGAACCATTGGGGTTGTAAACAAACAGAACGGCCTACCCGAAAAGTCGTAACATAAAATGTTGCATATGTTTGCTAATTTATTATTTGATAAATGATTAATCTTAATTTACGACAACTATAAAGGTTTCCCATTAGTTAAATTACTGTAGTCTGACTAAATGCTACTACAAAACCTATATAAATCCTGGGAAAGTCACAATGACCAGCGACATTAAAGCATAGAGGGTTAAATAGTAACAGGCAACTGTAGGCGAACGAAAAATTCATTTCCAAATTTATTAGATGTTTTCCTAAATATAAAGATCGATAGGCTGGAATTTTCTGGATTATGGCCTAATTAAGGCAAAAATATATATATTTTTACTTGAAGAACAAATATCAGAGCATAGTCAGTGAGTTATAGAATAATAAGAGTGTGGTATTTCATTGTATAACAAGAGATAGTCCATGGAAGCGAAAATAGACGTAGTTTTACACAAAATAACGTCCAAAAACAGCCGTAGAGTCAAACGGCAAATGTTGACGTTCTTTTTAAGAGGACAGGTTGATTTTGGAGCCAAATTCTGGCTCCCTGCACGTATTTGCAGTTTGAAATTCCGAATTTTATACTGAAAATATACCAATTACTGAAAGCGGCGGTGGGTCACATTTTGCCCAAACCCCCCTGCAATTTTCAAAATGTCCCAAACATCCCAAATCCGATACCTGTGCCATATTTTGGAGGCAAATTCTGGCTCTCTGCACTTATTTGCAGTTCTAAATTCCGACTTTTTATACCGAAAATATGCCAATTACTGAAAGCGGCGGGGAGTCACATTTTGCCAAAACCCCCCTGCAGTTTTCAAAATATCCCAAACATATCAAATCCGATACCTGAGACTTATTTTGGAGCCAAATTCTGGCTCTCTGCACGTATTTGCAATTTGAAATTCTGACTTTTTATACCGAAAATATGCCAATTACTGAAAGCAGCGGTGGGTCACATTTTGCCCAAACCCCCCTGCAGTTCTCAAAATATCCCAAACATCCCAAATCCGATACCCGAGCCATATTTTAGAGCCAAATTCTGGCTCTCTGCACTTATTCGCAGTTTGAAATTCCGGCTTTTTATACCGAAAATATGCCAATTGCTGAAAGCGGCGGTGGGTCACATTTTGCCCAAACCCCCCTGCAGTTTTTAAAATATCCCTAACATCCCAAATCCAATACCTGAGTCCTGTTTTGGAGCCAAATACTGGCTCTCTGCACGTATTTGCAGTATGAAATTCCGACTTTTTATACTGAAAATATACCAATTACTGAAAGCGGCGGTGTGTCGCATTTTGCCCAAACCCCCCTGAAGTTTTCAAAATATCCCAAACATCCCAAGTCCGACTCCTGAGCCATATTTTGGAGCGAAATTCTGGGTCTCTGCACGTATTTGCAGTTTGAAATTCCGAATTTTTATACTGCAAATATACCAATTACTGAAAGCGGCGGTGGGTCACATTTTGCCCAAACCCACCTGCAGTTTTCAAAATATCCCAAACATCCCAAATCCGATACCTGAGCCATATTTTAGAGCCAAAATCTGGCTCTCTGCACGTATTCGCAGTTGGAAATTCCGACTTTTTATACTGAAAATATGCCAATTACTGAAAACGGCGGTGGGTCACATTTTGCCCAAACCCCCTGCAGTTTTTAAAATATCCCAAACATCCCAAATCCGATACCTGAGCCCTATTTTGGAGCAAAATTCTGGCTCTCTGCACGTATTTGCAGTTTGAAATTCCGACTTTTTATACTGAAAATATACCAATTACTGAAAGCGGCGGTGGGTCGCATTTTGCCCAAACCCCCCTGCAGTTTTCAAAATATCCCAAACTTCCCAAATCCGATACCTGAACCATATTTTGGAGCCAAATTCTGGCTCTCTGCACTTATTTGCAGTATGAAATTCCGACTTTTTATACCGAAAATATGCCAATTACTGAAAGCGGCGGTGAGTCACATTTTGCCCAAACCCCCCTGCAGTATTCAAAATATCCCAAACATCCCAAATCCGATACCTGAGCCATACTTTAGAGCCAAATTCTGGCTCTCTGCACGTATTCGCAGTTTGAAATTCCGGCTTTTTATACCAAAAATATGCCAATTACTGAAAGCGGCGGTGGGTCACATATTGCCCAAACCCCCCTGTAGTTTTTAAAATATCCCAAACATCCCAAATCCGATACCTGAGCCATATTTTGGAGCCAAATTCTTGCTCTCTGCACGTATTCGCAGTTTGAAATTCCGACTTTTTATACCGCAAATATGCCAATTACTGAACGCGGCGGTGGGTCACATTTTGCCCAAACCCCCCCTGCAGTTTTCAAAATATCCCAAACATCCCAAATCCGATACCCGAGCCATATTTTAGAGCCAAATTCTGGCTCTCTGCACGTATTCGCAGTTTGAAATTCCGGCTTTTTATACCGAAAATATGCCAATTACTGAAAGCGGCGGTGGGACACATTTTGCCCAAACCCCCTTACAGTTTTAAAAATGTCCCAAACATCCCAAATCCGATACCTTAGCCATATTTTGGAGCCAAATTCTGGCTCTCTGCACGTATTTGCAGTTTGAAATTCCGAATTTTTATACTGAAAATATACCAATTACTGAAAGCGGCGGTGCGTCACATTTTGCCCAAACCCCCCTGCAGTTTTAAAAATATCCCAAACATCCCAAATCCGATACCTGAGCCATATTTTAGAGCCAAATTTTGGCTCTCTGCACGTATTCGCAGTTTGAAATTCCGGCTTTTTATACCGAAAATATGCCAATTACTGAAAGCGGCGGTGGGTCACATTTTGCCTAAACCCCACTGCAGTTTTTAAAATATCCCAAACATCCCAAATCCGATACCTGAGCCATATTTTGGAGCCAAATTGTGGCTCTCTGCACGTATTCGCAGTTGGAAATTCCGACTTTTTATTCCGAAAATATGCCATTTACTGAAAGCGGCGGTGGGTCACATTTTTCCCAAACCCCCCTGCAGTTTTCAAAATATCCCAAACATCCCAAATAAGATACCTGAACCATATTTTAGAGCCAAATTCTGGCTCTCTGCACGTATTCGCATTTGGAAATTCCGGCTTTTTATACCGAAAATATGCGAATTACTGAAAGCGGCGGTGGGTCACATTTTGCCCAAACCCCCCTGCAGTTTTCAAAATATCCCAAACATCCCAAACCCGATACCTGAGCCATATTTTGGAGCAAAATTCTGGCTCTCTGCACGTATTTGCAGTTTGAAATTCCGACTTTTTATACAGAAAATATGCCAATTACTGAAAGCTGTGGTGGGTCACATTTTGCCCAAACCCCCCTGCAGTTTTCAAAATATCCCAAACATCCCAAATTCGATACCTGAGCCATATTTTGGAGTCAAATTCTGGCTCTCTGCACGTATTTGCAGTTTAAAATTCCGACATTTTATACTGAAAATATACCAAATATTGAAAGAGGCGGTGGGTCACATTTTGCCCAAACCTCCCTGCAATTTTCAAAATATCCCAAACATCCCAAATCCGATACCTGAGCCATATTTTGGAGCCAAATTCTGGCTCTCTGCATGTTTTCGTAGTTGGAATATCCGACTTTTTATACCGAAAATATGAAAATTTCTGAGATAGTCGGTTGGTCACATTTTGCCCAAACCACCTTGCAGTTTTTAAAATATCCCAAACATACCAAATCCGATACCTGAGCCATATTTTAGAGCCAAATTCTGGCTGTCTGCACGTATTCGCAGTTTGAAATTCCGGCTTTTTATACCGAAAATATACCTATTACTGAAAGCGGCGGTGGGTCACATTTTGCTCAAACCCCCCTGCAGTTTTTAAAATATCCCAAACATCCCAAATCCGATACCTGAGCCTTATTTGGGAGCCAAATTCTGGCTCTCTGCACGTATCCGCAGTTTGAAATTCCGATTTTTATACTGAAAATATACCAATTACTGAAAGCGGCAGTGGGTCGCATTTTGCCCAAACCCCCTGCAGTTTTCAAAATATCCCAAACATCCCAAATCCGATACCTGAGCCATATTTTAGAGCCAAATTCTGGCTCTTTGCACGTATTCGCAGTTTGAAATTCCGACTTTTGATACTGAAAATATACCAATTTCTGAAAGCGGCGGTTGGTCGCATTTTGCCCAAACCCCCCTGCAGTTTTCAAAATATCCCAAACATCCCAAATCCGATACCTGAACCATATTTTGGAGCCAAATTCTGGCTCTCTGCACGTATTTGCAGTTTGAAATTCCAACTTTTTATACCGAAAAAATGCCAATTACTGAAAGCGGCGGTGAGTCACATTTTGCCCAAACACCCCTGCAGTTTTCAAAATATCCCAAACATCCCAAATCCGATACCTGAGCCATATTTTAGAGCCAAATTCGGGCTCTCTGCACGTATTCGCAGTTTGAAATTCCGGCTTTTTATACCGAAAATATGCCAATTACTGAAAGCGGCGGTGGGTCACCTTTTGCCCAAACCCACCTTCAGTTTTCAAAATATCCCAAACATCCCAAATCCGATACCTGAGCCATGTTTTGGAGCCAAATTCTGGCTCTCTCCACGTATTCGCAGTTTGAAATATCGACTTTTTATACCGCAAATATGCCAATTACTGAAAGCGGCGGTGGGTCACATTTTGCCCAAACCCCCCTGCAGTTTTCAAAATATCCCAAACATCCCAAATCCGACACTTGAGCCATATTTTGCAGCCCAATTCTGGGTCTCTGCACGTATTTGCAGTTTGAAATTCGGAATTTTTATACTGAAAATATACCAATTACTGAAAGCGGCGGTGGGTCACATTTTGCCCAAACCCCCCTGCAGTTTTCAAAATATCCCAAACATCCCAAATCCGATACCTAACCCATTTTTTAGAGCCAAATTCTGGCCCTCTGCACATATTTGCAGTTTGAAATTCCGGCTTTTTATACCGAAAATATGCCAATTACTGAAAGCGGCGGTGGGTCACATTTTGCCCAAACCCCCCTGCAGTTTTCAAAATATCCCAAACATCCCAAATCCGATACCTGAGCCATATTTTGGAGACAAATTCTGGCTCTCTGCACGTATTTGCAGTTAGAAATTCCGACTTTTTTACCGGAAATATACCAATTACTAAAAGCGGCGGTGGGTCACATTTTGCCCAAACACCCCTGCAGTTTTCAAAATATCCCAAATATCCCAAATAAGATACCTGAGCTATATTTTAGAGCCAAATTCTGGCTCTCTGCACGTATTCGCAGTTTGAAATTCCGGCTTTTTATACCGAAAATATGTCAATTACTGAAAGCGGCGGTGGGTCACATTTTGCCCAAACCCCCCTGCAGTTTTCAAAATATCCCAAACATCCCAAATCCGATACCTGAGCCATATTTTGGAGCCAAATTCTGGCTCTCTGAACGTATTTGCAGTTTGAAATTCCGACTTTTTATACTGAAAATATGCCAATTACTGAAAGCTGCGGTGGGTCACATTTTGCCCAAACCCCCCAGCAGTTTTCAAAATATCCCAAACTTCCCAAATCCGATACCTGAACCATATTTTGGAGCCAAATTCTGCCTCTCTGCACTTATTTGCAATTTGAAATTCCGACTTTTTATACCGAAAATATGCCAATTACTGAAAGCGGCGGTGAGTCAGATTTTGCCCAAACCCCCCTGCAGTATTCAAAATATCCCAAACATCCCAAATCCGATACCTGAGCCATATTTTACAGCCAAATTTTGGCTCTCTGCACGTATTCGCAGTTGGAAATTCCGGCTTTTTATACCGAAAATATGCCAATTACTGAAAGCGGCGGTGGGTCACATTTTGCCTATACCCCCCTGCAGTTTTTAAAATATCCCAAACATCCCAAATCCGATACCTGAGCCATATTTTGGAGCCAAATTCTGGCTCTCTGCACGTATTCGCAGTTGGAAATTCCGACTTTTTATTCCGAAAATATGCCATTTACTGAAAGCGGCGGTGGGTCACATTTTTCCCAAACCCACCTGCAGTTTTCAAAATATCCCAAACATCCCAAATAAGATACCTGAACCATATTTTAGAGCCAAATTCTGGCTCTCTGCTCGTATTCGCAGTTGGAAATTCCGGCTTTTTATACCGAAAATATGCGAATTACTGAAAGTGGCGGTGAGTCACATTTTGCCCAAACCCCCCTGCAGTTTTCAAAATATCCCAAACATCCCAAATCCGATAATTGAGCCATATTTTAGAGCCAAATTCTGGCTCTCTGCACGTATTCGCAGTTGGAAATTCCGGCCTTTTATACCGAAAATATGCCAATTACTGAAAGCGGCGGTGGTTCACATTTTGCCCAAACCCCCCTTCAGTTTTAAAAATATCCCAAACATCCCAAATCCGTTACCTTAGCCATATTTTGGAGCTAAATTCTGGCTCTCTGCACGTATTTGCAGTTTGAAATTCCGAATTTTTATACTGAAAATATACCAATTACTGAAAGCGGCGGTGGGTCAAATTTTGCCCACACCCCCCCCTGCAGTTTTCAAAATATCCCAAACATCCCAAATCCGATACCTGAGCCATATTTTAGAGCCAAATTCTGGCTGTCTGCACGTATTCGCAGTTTGAAATTCCGGCTTTTTATACCGAAAATATACCTATTACTGAAAGCGGCGGTGGGTCACATTTTGCTCAAACCCCCCTGCAGTTTTTAAAATATCCCAAACATCCCAAATCCGATACCTGAGCATTATTTGGGAGCCAAATTCTGGCTCTCTGCACGTATCCGCAGTTTGAAATTCCGACTTTTTATACTGAAAATATACCAATTACTGAAAGCGGCGGTGGGTCGCATTTTACCCAAACCCCCTGCAGTTTTCAAAATATCCCAAACATCCCAAATCCGATACCTGAGCCATATTTTAGAGCCAAATTCTGGCTCTTTGCACGTATTCGCAGTTTGAAATTCCGACTTTTGATACTGAAAATATACCAATTTCTGAAAGCGGCGGTGGGTCGCATTTTGCCCAAACCCCCCTGCAGTTTTCAAAATATCCCAAACATCCCAAATCCGATACCTGAACCATATTTTGGAGCCAAATTCTGGCTCTCTGCACGTATTTGCAGTTTGAAATTCCAACTTTTTATACCGAAAAAATGCCAATTACTGAAAGCGGCGGTGAGTCACATTTTGCCCAAACACCCCTGCAGTTTTCAAAATATCCCAAACATCCCAAATCCGATACCTGAGCCATATTTTAGAGCCAAATTCGGGCTCTCTGCACGTATTCGCAGTTTGAAATTCCGGCTTTTTATACCGAAAATATGCCAATTACTGAAAGCGGCGGTGGGTCACATTTTGCCCAAACCCACCTTCAGTTTTCAAAATATCCCAAACATCCCAAATCCGATACCTGAGCCATGTTTTGGAGCCAAATTCTGGCTCTCTCCACGTATTCGCAGTTTGAAATATCGACTTTTTATACCGCAAATATGCCAATTACTGAAAGCGGCGGTGGGTCACATTTTGCCCAAACCCCCCTGCAGTTTTCAAAATATCCCAAACATCCCAAATCCGACACTTGAACCATATTTTGCAGCCCAATTTTGGGTCTCTGCACGTATTTGCAGTTTGAAATTCGGAATTTTTATACTGAAAATATACCAATTACTGAAAGCGGCGGTGGGTCACATTTTGCCCAAACCCCCCTGCAGTTTTCAAAATATCCCAAACATCCCAAATCCGATACCTAACCCATTTTTTAGAGCCAAATTCTGGCCCTCTGCACATATTTGCAGTTTGAAATTCCGGCTTTTTATACCGAAAATATGCCAATTACTGAAAGCGGCGGTGGGTCACATTTTGCCCAAACCCCCCTGCAGTTTTCAAAATATCCCAAACATCCCAAATCCGATACCTGAACCATATTTTGGAGCCAAATTCTGGCTCTCTGCACTTATTTGCAATTTGAAATTCCGACTTTTTTACCGGAAATATACCAATTACTAAAAGCGGCGGTGGGTCACATTTTGACCAAACACCCCTGCAGTTTTCAAAATATCCCAAATATCCCAAATAAGATACCTGAGCTATATTTTAGAGCCAAATTCTGGCTCGCTGCACGTATTCGCAGTTTGAAATTCCGGCTTTTTATACCGAAAATATGTCAATTACTGAAAGCGGCGGTGGGTCACATTTTGCCCAAACCCCCCTGCAGTTTTCAAAATATCCCAAACATCCCAAATCCGATACCTGAGCCATATTTTGGAGCCAAATTCTGGCTCTCTGAACGTATTTGCAGTTTGAAATTCCGACTTTTTATACTGAAAATATGCCAATTACTGAAAGCTGCGGTGGGTCACATTTTGCCCAAACCCCCCAGCAGTTTTCAAAATATCCCAAACTTCCCAAATCCGATACCTGAACCATATTTTGGAGCCAAATTCTGGCTCTCTGCACTTATTTGCAATTTGAAATTCCGACTTTTTATACCGAAAATATGCCAATTACTGAAAGCGGCGGTGAGTCAGATTTTGCCCAAACCCCCCTGCAGTATTCAAAATATCCCAAACATCCCAAATCCGATACCTGAGCCATATTTTACAGCCAAATTTTGGCTCTCTGCACGTATTCGCAGTTGGAATTTCCGGCTTTTTATACCGAAAATATGCCAATTACTGAAAGCGGCGGTGGGTCACATTTTGCCTATACCCCCCTGCAGTTTTTAAAATATCCCAAACATCCCAAATCCGATACCTGAGCCATATTTTGGAGCCAAATTCTGGCTCTCTGCACGTATTCGCAGTTGGAAATTCCGACTTTTTATTACGAAAATATGCCATTTACTGAAAGCGGCGGTGGGTCACATTTTTCCCAAACCCCCCTGCAGTTTTCAAAATATCCCAAACATCCCAAATAAGATACCTGAACCATATTTTAGAGCCAAATTCTGGCTCTCTGCTCGTATTCGCAGTTGGAAATTCCGGCTTTTTATACCGAAAATATGCGAATTACTGAAAGTGGCGGTGAGTCACATTTTGCCCAAACCCCCCTGCAGTTTTCAAAATATCCCAAACATCCCAAATCCGATAATTGAGCCATATTTTAGAGCCAAATTCTGGCTCTCTGCACGTATTCGCAGTTGGAAATTCCGGCCTTTTATACCGAAAATATGCCAATTACTGAAAGCGGCGGTGGTTCACATTTTGCCCAAACCCCCCTTCAGTTTTAAAAATATCCCAAACATCCCAAATCCGTTACCTTAGCCATATTTTGGAGCCAAATTCTGGCTCTCTGCACGTATTTGCAGTTTGAAATTCCGAATTTTTATACTGAAAATATACCAATTACTGAAAGCGGCGGTGGGTCAAATTTTGCCCACACCCCCCCTGTAGTTTTCAAAATATCCCAAACATCCCAAATCCGATACTTGAGAAATATTTGGAGCCAAATTCTGGCTCGCTGCACGTGTTCGCAGTTTGAAATTCCGGCTTTTTATACCGATAATATGCCAATTACTGAAAGCGCCGGTGGGTCACATTTTGCCCAAACCCCCCCTGCAGTTTTCAAAATATCCCAAACATCCCAAATCCGACACCTGAGCCATATTTTGGAGCCAAATTCTGGCTCTCTGCACGTATTTGCAGTTTGAAATTCCGACATTTTATACTGAAAATATACCAATTATTGAAAGCGGCGGTGGGTCACATTTTGCCCAAACCCCCCTGCAATTTTCCAAATATCCCAAACATCCCAAATCCGATACCTGAGCCATATTTTAGAGCCAAAATCTGGCTCTCTGCACGTATTCGCAGTTTGAAATTCCGGCTTTTTATACAGAAAATATGCCAATTACTGAAAGCAGCAGTGGGTCACATTTTGCCCAAACCCCCCTGCAGATTTCAAAATATCCCAAACATCCCAAATCCGATACCTGAGCCATATTTTGGAGCCAAATTCTGGCTCGCTGCACGTATTCGCAGTTTGAAATTCCGAATTTTTATACCGGAAATTTGCCAATTACTGAAAGCGGCGGTGGGTCACATTTTGCCCAAACCCCCCTGCAGTTTTCAAAATATCCCAAACATCCCAAATCCGATACCCGAGCCATATTTTAGAGCCAAATTCTGGCTCCCTGCACGTATTCGCAGTTCTAAATTCCGGCTATTTATACCGAAAATATGTCAATTACTGAAAGCGGCGGTGGGTCACAGTTTGCCCAAACCCCCCTGCTGTTTTAAAAATATCCCAAACATCCCAAATCCGATACCTGAACCATATTTTGGAGCCATATTCTGGCTCTCTGCACGTATTTGCAGTTTGAAATTCCGAATTTTTATACCGAAAATATGCCAATTACTGAAAGCGGCGGTGAGTCACATTATGCCCAAACCCCCCTGCAGTTTTCAAAATATCCCAAACATCTCAAATCCGATTCCTGAGCCATATTTCAGAGCCAAATTCTGGCTCTCTGCACGTATTCGCAGTTTGAAATTCCGGCTTTTTATACCGAAAATATGCCAATTACTGAAAGCGGCGGTGGGTCACATTTTGCCCAAACTCCCCTGTAGTATTTAAAATACCCCAAACATCCCAAATCCGATACCTGAGCCTTATTTTGGAGTCAAATTCTGGCTCTCTGTACGTATTCGCAGTTTGAAATTCCGACTTTTTATACCGAAAATATGCCAATTACTGAGAGAGTCGGTGGGTCACATTTTGCCCAAACCCCCTTGCAGTTTTTAAAATATCCCAAACATCTCAAATCCGATACCTGAACCATATTTTGGAGCCAAATTCTGGCTCTCTGCACGTATTTGCAGTTTGAAATTCCGATTTTTATACCGAAAATATGCCAATTACTGAAAGCGGCGGTGAGTCACATTTTGCCCAAACCCCCTTGCAGTTTTCAAAATACCCCAAATATCCCAAATCCGATACCTGAGCCTTATTTTGGAGCCAAATTCTGGTTCTCTGCACGTATTCGCAGTTTTAAATTCCGACTTTTTATACCGAAAATATGCCAATTACTGAAAGCGGCGGTGGGTCACATTTTGCCCAAACCCCCCTGCAGTTTCAAAATATCCCAAACATCCCAAATCCGATACCCGAGCCATATTTTAGAGCCAACTTCTGACTCTCTGCACGTATTCGCAGTTTGAAATTCCGGCTTTTTATACCGAAAATATGCCAATTACTGAAAGCGACGGTGGGTCACATTTTGCTCAAACCCCCTTTCAGTTTTAAAAATTTCCCAAACATCCCAAATCCGATACCTTAGCCATATTTTGGAGCCAAATTCTGGCTCTCTGCTCGTATTTGCAGTTTGAAATTCCGAATTTTTATACTGAAAATATACCAATTACTGAAAGCGGCGGTGGGTCACATTTTGCCCAACCCCCTTGCAGTTTTCAAAATATCCCAAACATCCCAAATCCGATACCTGAGCCATGTTTTGGAGCCAAGTTCTGGCTCTCTGCATGTTTTCGCAGTTGGAAATTCCGACTATTTATACCGAAAATATGCCAATTACTGAGAGAGTCGGTGGGACACATTTTGCCCAAACCCCCTTGCAGTTTTTAAAATATCCCAAACATCCCAAATCCGATACCTGAGCCATATTTTCGAGTCAAAATCTGGCTCTCTGCACGTATTCGCATCTTGAAATTCCGGCTTTTTATAAAGAAAATATGCCAATTACTGAAAGCAGCGGTGGGTCACATTTTGCCCAAACCCCCCTGCACTTTTCAAAATATCCCAAACATCCCAAATCCGATACCTGAGCCATATTTTGGAGCCAAATTCTGGCTCTCTGCACGTATTCGCAGTTTGAAATTCTGACTTTTTATACTGAAAATATACCAATTACTGAAAGCGGCGGTGGGTCACATTTTGCCCAAACCCCCTGCAGTTTTCAAAATATCCCAAACATCCCAAATCCGATACCTCAGCCATATTTTGGAGCCAAATTCTGGCTCTCTGCATGTATTCGCAGTTTGAAATTCCGACTTTTTATACCGAAAAAATGCCAATTACTGAAAGCGGAGGTGGGTCACATTTTGCCCAAACCCCCCTGCAGTTTAAAAAATATCCCAAACATCCCCAATCAGATACCTTAGCTATATTTTGGAGCCAAATTTTGGCTCTCTGCACGTATTTGCAGTTTGAAATTCCGAATTTGTATACTGAAAATATACCAATTACTGAAAGCGGCGGTGGGTCACATTTTGCCCAAACCCCCCTGCAGTTTTCAAAATATCCCAAACATCCCAAATCCGATACCTGAACCATATTTTGGAGCCAAATTCTGGCTCTCTGCACGTATTTGCAGTTTGAAATTCAAACTTTTTATACCGAAAATATGCCAATTACCTAAAGCGGCGGTGAGTCACATTTTGGCCAAACCCCCCAGCAGTTTTCAAAATAACCCAAACATTCCAAATCCGATTCCTGAGCCATATTTTAGAGCCAAATTCTGGCTCTCTGCACTCATTCGCAGTTTGAAATTCCGGCTTTTTATACCGAAAATATGCCAATTACTGAAAGCGGCGGTGGGTCACATTTTGCCCAAACCCCCCTGCAGTTTTTAAAATATCCCAAACATCCCAAATCCGATACATGAGAAATATTTTGGAGCCAAATTCTGGCTCGCTGCACGTGTTCGCAGTTTGAAATTCCGACATTTTATATTGAAAATATACCAATTATTGAAAGCGGCGGTGGGTCACATTTTGGCCAAACCCCCCTGCAATTTTCAAAATATCCCAAACATCCCAAATCCGATACCTGAGCCATATTTTAGAGGAAAATTCTGGCTCTCTGCACGTATTCGCAGTTTGAAATTCCGGGTTTTATACCGATAATATGCCAATTACTGAAAGCGGCGGTGGGTCACATTTTGCCCAAACCCCCCTGCAGTTTTTAAAATATCCCAAACATCCCAAATCCGATACCTGAGCCATATTTTGGAGCCAAATTCTGGCTCTCTTCACGTATTCGCAGTTTGAAATTCCGACTTTTTATACCGCAAATATGCCAATTACTGAAAGCGGCGGTGGGTCACATTTTGTCCAAACCCCCCTGCAGTTTTCAAAATATCCCAAACATCCCAAATCCGATACCCGAGCCATATTTTAGAGCCAAATTCTGGCTTCCTGCACGTATTCGCAGTTCAAATTCCGGCTATTTATACCGAAAATATGTCAATTACTGAAAGCGGCGGTGGGTCACAGTTTGCCCAGACCCCCCTGCTGTTTTAAAAATATCCCAAACATCCCAAATCCGATACCTGAGCCATATTTTAAAGCCATATTCTGGCTCTCTGCACGTATTTGCAGTTTGAAATTCCGACTTTTTATACCGAAAATATGCCAATTACTGAAAGCGGCGGTGAGTCACATTATGCCCAAATCCCCCTGCAGTTTTCAAAATATCCCAAACATCCCAAATCCGATACCTGAGCCTTATTTTGGAGCCAAATTCTGGCTCTCTGTACGTATTCGCAGTTTGAAATTCCGAATTTTTATACCGAAAATATGCCAATTACTGAAAGCGGCGGTGGGTCACATTTTGCCCAAACCCCCCTGCAGTTTTCAAAATATCCCAAACATCCCAAATCCGATACGTGAGCTATGTTTTGGAGCCAAGTTCTGGCTCTCTGCATGTTTTCGCAGTTGGAAATTACGACTTTTTATACCGAAAATATGCCAATTACTGAGAGAGTCGGTGGGTCACATTTTGCCCAAACCCCCTTGCAGTTTTTAAAATATCCCAAACATCCTAAATCCGATACCTGAGCCATATTTTAGAGCCAAAATCTGGCTCTCTGCACGTATTCGCATTTTGAAATTCCGGCTTTTTATAAAGAAAATATGCCAATTACTGAAAGCAGCGGTGGGTCACATTTTGCCCAAACCCCCCTGCACTTTTCAAAATATCCCAAACATCCCAAATCCGATACCTGAGCCATATTTTGGAGCCAAATTCTGGCTCTCTGCACGTATTCGCAGTTTGAAATTCCGAATTTTTATACTGAAAATATACCAATTACTGAAAGCGGCGGTGGGTCACATTTTGCCCAAACCCCCCTTCAGTTTTAAAAATTTCCCAAACATCCCAAATCCGATACCTTAGCCATATTTTGGAGCCAAATTCTGGCTCTCTGCACGTATTTGCAGTTTGAAATTCCGAATTTTTATACTGAAAATATACCAATTACTGAAAGCGGCGGTGGGTCAAATTTTGCCCAAACCCCCCCTGCAGTTTTCAAAATATCCCAAACATCCCAAATCCGATACTTGAGAAATATTTTGGAGCCAAATTCTGGCTCGCTGAACGTGTTCGCAGTTTGAAATTCCGACATTTTATATTGAAAATATACCAATTATTGAAAGCGGCGGTGGGTCACATTTTGCCCAAACCCCCCTGCAATTTTCAAAATATCCCAAACATCCCAAATCCGATACCTGAGCCATATTTTAGAGGAAAATTCTGGCTCTCTGCACGTATTCGCAGTTTGAAATTCTGGGTTTTATACCGATAATATGCCAATTACTGAAAGCGGCGGTGGGTCACATTTTGCCCAAACCCCCCTGCAGTTTTCAAAATATCCCAAACATCCCAAATCCGACACCTGAGCCATATTTTGGAGCCAAATTCTGGCTCTCTGCACGTATTTGCAGTTTGAAATTCCGACATTTTATATTGAAAATATACCAATTATTGAAAGCGGCGGTGGGTCACATTTTGCCCAAACCCCCCTGCAATTTTCAAAATATCCCAAACATCCCAAATCCGATACCTGAGCCATATTTTAGAGCCAAAATCTGGCTCTCTGCACGTATTCGCACTTTGAAATTCCGGCTTTTTATACCGAAAATATGCCAATTACTGAAAGCAGCGGTGGTTCACATTTTGCCCAAACCCCCCTGCAGTTTTCAAAATATCCCAAACATCCCAAATCCGATACCTGAGCCATATTTTGGAGCCAAATTCTGGCTCTCTGCACGTATTCGCAGTTTGAAATTCCGACTTTTTATACCGGAAATATGCCAATTACTGAAAGCGGCGGTGGGTCACATTTTGCCCAAACCCCCCTGCAGTTTTCAAAATATCCCAAACATCCCAAATCCGATACCCGAGCCATATTTTAGAGCCAAATTCTGGCTCCCTGCACGTATTCGCAGTTTGAAATTCCGGCTTTTTATACCGAAAATATGCCAATTACTGAAAGCAGCGGTGGGTCACATTTTGCCCAAACCCCCCTGCAGTTTAAAAAATATCCCAAACATCCCAAATCCGATACCTTAGCCATATTTTGGAGCCAAATTCTGGCTCTCTACACGTATTTTCAGTTTGAAATTCCGAATTTTTATACTGAAAATATACCAATTACTGAAAGCGGCGGTGGGTCACATTTTGCCCAACCCCCTTGCAGTTTTCAAAATATCCCAAACATCCCAAATCCGATACCTGAGCCATGTTTTGGAGCCAAGTTCTGGCTCTCTGCATGTTTTCGCAGTTGGAAATTCCGACTATTTATACCGAAAATATGCCAATTACTGAGAGAGTCGGTGGGACACATTTTGCCCAAACCCCCTTGCAGTTTTTAAAATATCCCAAACATCCCAAATCCGATACCTGAGCCATATTTTCGAGCCAAAATCTGGCTCTCTGCACGTATTCGCACTTTGAAATTCCGGCTTTTTATACCGAAAATATGCCAATTACTGAAAGCAGCGGTGGGTCACATTTTGCCCAAACCCCCCTGCACTTTTCAAAATATCCCAAACATCCCAAATCCGATACCTGAGCCATATTTTGGAGCCAAATTCTGGCTCTCTGCACGTATTCGCAGTTTGAAATTCCGACTTTTTATACCGGAAATATGCCAATTACTGAAAGCGGCGGTGGGTCACATTTTGCCCAAACCCCCCTGCAGTTTTCAAAATATCCCAAACATCCCAAATCCGATACCCGAGCCATATTTTAGAGCCAAATTCTGGCTCCCTGCACGTATTCGCAGTTTGAAATTCCGGCTTTTTATACCGAAAATATGCCAATTACTGAAAGCAGCGGTGGGTCACATTTTGCCCAAACCCCCCTGCAGTTTAAAAAATATCCCAAACATCCCAAATCCGATACCTTAGACATATTTTGGAGCCAAATTCTGGCTCTCTACACGTATTTTCAGTTTGAAATTCCGAATTTTTATACTGAAAATATACCAATTACTGAAAGCGGCGGTGGGTCACATTTTGCCCATCCCCCTTGCAGTTTTCAAAATATCCCAAACATCCCAAATCCGATACCTGAGCCATGTTTTGGAGCCAAGTTCTGGCTCTCTGCATGTTTTCGCAGTTGGAAATTCCGACTATTTATACCGAAAATATGCCAATTACTGAGAGAGTCGGTGGGACACATTTTGCCCAAACCCCCTTGCAGTTTTTAAAATATCCCAAACATCCCAAATCCGATACCTGAGCCATATTTTGGAGCCAAATTCTGGCTCTCTGCACGTATTCGCAGTTTGAAATTCTGACTTTTTATACTGAAAATATACCAATTACTGAAAGCGGCGGTGGGTCACATTTTGCCCAACCCCCCCTGCAGTTTTCAAAATATCCCAAACAACCCAAATCCGATACCTCAGCCATATTTTGGAGCCAAATTCTGGCTCTCTGCATGTATTCGCAGTTGGAAATTCCGACTTTTTATACCGAAAATATGCCAATTACTGAAAGCGGCGGTGGGTCACATTTTGCCCAAACCCCCCTGCAGTTTAAAAAATATCCTAAACATCCCCAATCAGATACCTTAGCTATATTTTGGAGCCAAATTCTGGCTCTCTGCACGTATTTGCAGTTTGAAATTCCGAATTTGTATACTGAAAATATACCAATTACTGAAAGCGGCGGTGGGTCACATTTTGCCCAAAACCCCCTGCAGTTTTCAAAATATCCCAAACATCCCAAATCCGATACCTGAACCATATTTTGGAGCCAAATTCTGGCTCTCTGCACGTATTTGCAGTTTGAAATTCAAACTTTTTATACCGAAAATATGCCAATTACCGAAAGCAGCGGTGAGTCACATTTTGCCCAAACCCACCAGCAGTTTTCAAAATAACCCAAACATCCCAAATCCGATTCCTGAGCCATATTTTAGAGCCAAATTCTGGCTCTCTGCACTCATTCGCAGTTTGAAATTCCGGCTTTTTATACCGAAAATATGCCAATTACTGAAAGCGGCGGTGGGTCACATTTTGCCCAAACCCCCCTGCAGTTTTCAAAATATCCCAAACATCCCAAATCCGATACCCGAGCCATATTTTAGAGCCAAATTCTGGCTCCCTGCACGTATTCGCAGTTCAAATTCCTGCTATTTATACCGAAAATATGTCAATTACTGAAAGCGGCGGTGGGTCACAGTTTGCCCAAACCATCCTGCTGGTTTAAAAATATCCCAAACATCCCAAATCCTATACCTGAGCCATATTTTAAAGCCATATTCTGGCTCTCTGCACGTATTTGCAGTTTGAAATTCCGAATTTTTATACCGAAAATATGCCAATTACTGAAAGCGGCGGTGAGTCACATTATGCCCAAACCCCCTTGCAGTTTTCAAAATATCCCAAACATCTGAAATCCGATTCCTGAGCCATATTTCAGAGCCAAATTCTGGCTCTCTGCACGTATTCGCAGTTTGAAATTCCGACTTTTTATACCGAAAATATGCCAATTACTGAAAGCGGCGGTGGGTCACATTTTGCCCAAACCCCCCTGTAGTATTTAAAATATCCCAAACATCCCGAATCCGATACCTGAGCCTTATTTTGGAGCCAAATTCTGGCTCTCTGTACGTATTCGCAGTTTGAAATTCCGAATTTTTTTACCGAAAATATGCCAATTACTGAAAGCGGCGGTGGGTCACATTTTGCCCAAACCCCCCTGCAGTTTTCAAAATATCCCAAACATCCCAAATCCGATACCTGAGCCATGTTTTGGAGCCAAGTTCTGGCTCTCTGCATGTTTTCGCAGTTGGAAATTCCGACTTTTTATACCGAAAATATGCCAATTACTGAGAGAGTCGGTGGGTCACATTTTGCCCAAACCCCCTTGCAGTTTTTAAAATATCCCAAACATCCTAAATCCGATACCTGAGCCATATTTTAGAGCCAAAATCTGGCTCTCTGCACGTATTCGCATTTTGAAATCCCGGCTTTTTATAAAGAAAATATGCCAATTACTGAAAGCAGCGGTGGGTCACATTTTGCCCAAACCCCCCTGCACTTTTCAAAATATCCCAAACATTCCAAATCCGATACCTGAACCATATTTTGGAGCCAAATTCTGGCTCTCTGCACGTATTCGCAGTTTGAAATTCCGACTTTTTATACTGAAAATATACCAATTACTGAAAGCGGCGGTGGGTCACATTTTGCCCAAACCCCACTGCAGTTTTCAAAATATCCCAAACATCCCAAATCCGATACCTCAGCCATATTTTGGAGCCAAATTCTGGCTCTCTGAATGTATTCGCAGTTTGAAATTCAGACTTTTTATACCGAAAATATGCCAATTACTGAAAGCAGCGGTGGGTCTCATTTTGCCCAAACCCCCCTGCAGTTTTCAAAATATCCCAAACATCCCAAATCCGATACCCGAGCCATATTTTAGAGCCAAATTCTGGCTCTCTGCAAGTATTCGCAGTTTGAAATTCCGGCTTTTTATACCGAAAATATGCCAATTACTGAGAGCAGCGTTGGGTCACATTTTGCCCAAACCCCACTGCAGTTTTCAAAATATCCCAAACATCCCCAATCAGATACCTTAGCTATATTTTGGAGCCAAATTCGGGCTCTCTGCACGTATTTGCAGTTTGAAATTCCGAATTTGTATACTGAAAATATACCAATTACTGAAAGCGGCGGTGGGTCACATTTTGCCCAAACTCCCCTGCAGTTTTCAAAATATCCCAAACATCCCAAATCCGATACCTGAACCATATTTTTGAGCCAAATTCTGGCTCTCTGCACGTATTTGCAGTTTGAAATTCAAACTTTTTATACCGAAAATATGCCAATTACCGAAAGCGGCGGTGAGTCACATTTTGCCCAAACCCCACTGCAGTATTCAAAATATCCCAAACATCCCAAATCCGATACCTGAGCCATACTTTAGAGCCAAATTCTGGCTCTTTGCACGTATTCGCAGTTTGAAATTCCGGCTTTTTATACCGAAAATATGCCAATTACTGAAAGCGGCGGTGGGTCACATATTGCCCAAACCCCCCTGCAGTTTTTAAAATATCCCAAACATCCCAAATCCGATACCTGAGCCATATTTTGGAGCCAAATTCTGGCTCTCTCCACGTATTCGCAGTTTGAAATTCCGACTTTTTATACCGCAAATATGCCAATTACTGAAAGCGGCGGTGGGTCACATTTTGCCCAAACCCCCCTGCAGTTTTCAAAATATCCCAAACATCCCAAATCCGATACCCGAGCCATAATTTAGAGCCAAATTCTGGCTCCCTGCACGTATTCGCAGTTCAAATTCCTGCTATTTATACCGAAAATATGTCAATTACTGAAAGCGGCGGTGGGTCACAGTTTGCCCAAACCCCCCTGCTGTTTTAAAAATATCCCAAACATCCCAAATCCGATACCTGAGCCATATTTTAAAGCCATATTCTGGCTCTCTGCACGTATTTGCAGTTTGAAATTCCGACTTTTTATACCGAAAATATGCCAATTACTGAAAGCGGCGGTGAGTCACATTATGCCCAAACCCCCCTGCAGTTTTCAAAATATCCCAAACATCCCAAATCCGATACCTGAGCCATGTTTTGGAGCCAAGTTCTGGCTCTCTGCATGTTTTCGCAGTTGGAAATTCCGACTTTTTATACCGAAAATATGCCAATTACTGAGAGAGTCGGTGGGTCACATTTTGCCCAAACCCCCTTGCAGTTTTTAAAATATCCCAAACATCCTAAATCCGATACCTGAGCCATATTTTAGAGCCAAAATCTGGCTCTCTGCACGTATTCGCATTTTGAAATTCCGGCTTTTTATAAAGAAAATATGCCAATTACTGAAAGCAGCGGTGGGTCACATTTTGCCCAAACCCCCCTGCACTTTTCAAAATATCCCAAACATCCCAAATCCGATACCTGAGCCATATTTTGGAGCCAAATTCTGGCTCTCTGCACGTATTCGCAGTTTGAAATTCCGACTTTTTATACTGAAAATATACCAATTACTGAAAGCGGCGGTGGGTCACATTTTGCCCAAACCCCACTGCAGTTTTCAAAATATCCCAAACATCCCAAATCCGATACCTCAGCCATATTTTGGAGCCAAATTCTGGCTCTCTGCATGTATTCGCAGTTTGAAATTCAGACTTTTTATACCGAAAATATGCCAATTACTGAAAGCAGCGGTGGGTCTCATTTTGCCCAAACCCCCCTGCAGTTTTCAAAATATCCCAAACATCCCAAATCCGATACCCGAGCCATATTTTAGAGCCAAATTCTGGCTCTCTGCAAGTATTCGCAGTTTGAAATTCCGGCTTTTTATACCGAAAATATGCCAATTACTGAGTGCAGCGTTGGGTCACATTTTGCCCAAACCCCACTGCAGTTTTCAAAATATCCCAAACATCCCCAATCAGATACCTTAGCTATATTTTGGAGCCAAATTCTGGCTCTCTGCACGTATTTGCAGTTTGAAATTCCGAATTTGTATACTGAAAATATACCAATTACTGAAAGCGGCGGTGGGTCACATTTTGCCCAAACTCCCCTGCAGTTTTCAAAATATCCCAAACATCCCAAATCCGATACCTGAACCATATTTTTGAGCCAAATTCTGGCTCTCTGCACGTATTTGCAGTTTGAAATTCAAACTTTTTATACCGAAAATATGCCAATTACCGAAAGCGGCGGTGAGTCACATTTTGCCCAAACCCCACTGCAGTATTCAAAATATCCCAAACATCCCAAATCCGATACCTGAGCCATACTTTAGAGCCAAATTCTGGCTCTTTGCACGTATTCGCAGTTTGAAATTCCGGCTTTTTATACCGAAAATATGCCAATTACTGAAAGCGGCGGTGGGTCACATATTGCCCAAACCCCCCTGCAGTTTTTAAAATATCCCAAACATCCCAAATCCGATACCTGAGCCATATTTTGGAGCCAAATTCTGGCTCTCTCCACGTATTCGCAGTTTGAAATTCCGACTTTTTATACCGCAAATATGCCAATTACTGAAAGCGGCGGTGGGTCACATTTTGCCCAAACCCCCCTGCAGTTTTCAAAATATCCCAAACATCCCAAATCCGATACCCGAGCCATAATTTAGAGCCAAATTCTGGCTCCCTGCACGTATTCGCAGTTCAAATTCCTGCTATTTATACCGAAAATATGTCAATTACTGAAAGCGGCGGTGGGTCACAGTTTGCCCAAACCCCCCTGCTGTTTTAAAAATATCCCAAACATCCCAAATCCGATACCTGAGCCATATTTTAAAGCCATATTCTGGCTCTCTGCACGTATTTGCAGTTTGAAATTCCGACTTTTTATACCGAAAATATGCCAATTACTGAAAGCGGCGGTGAGTCACATTATGCCCAAACCCCCCTGCAGTTTTCAAAATATCCCAAACATCCCAA